>NC_056739.1:617927887-618065053 GCF_019279795.1 Protopterus annectens
TCTTTCGATACCAAAAGAGAATGCTTCTGGTAAATCTAAAGTTTTAGGGAGCCATGTTGTTAAAAAAGAAGTAATATTGTTACCTTCAATATTTTTTGGCAGTCCAAAAATCCTAATGTTATTGCGCCTAGATCTATTTTCCAGGTCATCCAGCTTTGTTTGTAAATGTGTATTTTGTTTCAGCAGAAACTCAATGTTGATTTCCTGTTCTTGTATTTTATTTTCCATGTCATTCACAGCTTCTTCTATGCCTGTCATCTGGATCTTCTGTTGTTGCAGGTCCATATGTAACAAGTCTATTTGTTTTGTAGTTTTTTCTATGAAAGTGTCTATTTTAGTATCCATTTTATCCATCTTAGCAGTAAGTTGCTGGACTATAATTATCAGAGACTGAAGTTCTTTCTTGAGAAGTCTGAGTCTTGAGTCTTGAGAATTTGTCTTACTGGAACTCATTTCAGACTGATAAACTGACAGGAAAATTTCCAAAGTAATTTCTGACAGGAATATTATTAAGATTTCCTTTCTTTTTTAGATATAGTTCAAGAACTATATAAAACAAACATATTTAGAACGAAAATTACTTCAAGAATTAATTTTTTAAGTAATTAATTCCTGTCAATGTAATGAAATTGGTGGAGCTGAAGAAATCTGCTGCTATCCTGTGTTCATCCTTGGCCACGCCCCCCGGGCAGCCAATATCTTGAAAGACCCTTCCCACCCTGGACATCACCTGTTTGAGTTGTTGCCTCCTGGCAGACAGTTCAGATCCATTCCATCACAGACAAACAGACTTAAGAACAGTTTCTATCCCAGAGCCATACTAGAACTGAATAATGCTAAACACTCACATTGAGTGACTTTGCCCAGCAAAACAACAGTCACTTTATAGTATAAAGTACATGTTTACATTCTTTTGCACTTTATTTTATTTTCATGTGCAATATACCAAAGTACAATAACTTGGCTGCTTTACTGTGTTGTTATTATATTGTACTGTATTGTATGCCCTTTTTATTTAATTATGTCCATTATATGTGAATGCACCTTAGGATTGCTACATATTTCATTGTACTTGTGCAATGATAATAAAAGAATCTTATTTTATCTTATGCAGAATGCAACGAGTAGCCAAGTGCTCTGAATTATGCAGAACACTCCACATTCAACCATAAGTTAACCCACTGTTCTGCTGTTGTGCACTGAACACCTGTCTGCTGCATGGCTTTGCAGTATACAAACCAATCAAATAGCTACTCTACTGTTCCACATTGAACAGCGTTGGCTGTACTACACAGTTTTTGATTGGTTTGTATTCTGCAATTACAGCCAGTCGCCATTGCAGTATACAATTTATTTATTTTATTTATTTTACATTTGTTGGCTGGGCTAGTCTAACTGGATACATGTCCATTTTCAGTAGAGGCCCAGGGAGATAAGCTCCAAGCATTAGTAAATTACAAAAAAAAAAGATTACAATAGTTAAAAAATGGCTAAATTCAAATACAAAGAAATTAAAAAAGATTTAAGAGAATCAAAAATTGTTTCTGTGAATAATAGCTCGCAGGCTGTGCAAGGTTTAAAATACAGTTGAGTACAAGGACATTCAGTATTCTGAAAATAATGATTAGTAGGTCTGAGAAAGAGAAAGAGAGAGAGCAGAAGAAGGCAAGAATCACAAGGGCTAGAATAAGGTTAGATTCTATTGATTAAAGCTGTAGAGGGGCAAAGGTTGGAAGGAAGGGGTATAGAAAAAGAGCATTAAGGGGGAAAAGGTAGGGTTTAGTCTGGTTTAGAACAGGGACAAAGCCAATGAAATTTCAGATGTTCTTTGAGATGTTTCTTGAAGAGTGGTGTGGATGAGAGCGACGTGAGTGTACTAGGAAGATTGTTCCAGATTTTACCCACAATGCTAGTAAAAAGTGAGTCACCAGCTTTATTGTTTGATTTAATATTGGAGATTAATAGCTTATTTGCTGAGCGAAGTGTTGCAAGATTTCTATATGGGGAGATCAGGTTGGAGAGGATTGGGGTATTGTTTGGGTGATGAAGAATATTATGTGAGATAAGCAGTTGCTTATACAGTAGATGGTTTTGTAGTTCTGACCATCCAAGTTGTTTAAGGTTGTGACAGTGGTGGGTTCTGAAAGGGGTGACAGTGACAAATCTAGCTATGTTATTATAGCTGGTTACAAGCTTGCTTAGATTGTGTTTTGATAGATTGATGTATATGGCGGAAGCATAGAATAGAGTAGAAGTTAGGTGAGTTTAGGCAATGGAGGTTTTAGCTAGTGGTGTGAGGAAGGGTTTGATTCTATACAGAGAGCCTAGTTTTTTATTGACAGTCTGTATAGTAACCTGCTAATGAGCTCTGACTGACTACTCCAAACCAATCTAATAACAGTTCTTAAGGAAGGGAGCCAATGAGAGCTCCCAAATATGTGACCATTTGTGTACCAGGAATGGTTGTGGAAATTTGCATTTAAAGAGAGGGAGAAAAAATAAAAAAAGAAGCAAAACAGCACCAAAGTATGTAACTGCAATGCCAGCAGTTAAAAGTAATCATTTTAACTGCTGGTATTGTAGTTATTTACTTTGGTGCTGTTTTGTTTCTATTTTATTTTTTTTCCCTCTCTTAGAAACATTAGAGTCACAACCTTCTACTCTGCTCCTTTATAAAAATTGTATATTTGTGAAGAACTGTACTAGGCTGTCTCCCTAAGGTTAGATTAAAACCTAATGGATGTGCTGTTCAGACTAGTCAAGTCAGCCAACAAGTGAGTTACAATGGCAGCTAAAAGAATAGTAGGAATGGAGGAGCTACGATCCTTCAAACAGGCATCACCCCAACTTTGAAGCATGGATAGCATGACATAAAAGTAGTGCATGTGCTGCTACTTCTTTGGAGTAGTCAGTCAGAGCTCATTAGCAGGTTACTTGCTCCCATTTTACCTTTTTGTTTATTTTATTTGATGGAAAGATACTTGCACAGGAGAAACCATACGAGGTGGACAGAATGAATTCCCTGCAGGCTGATTCAACAACAAGAAGAGCATCATGTGTGTCTGTGCAGGATCCTGATAAAGTTAAGGGAGTATGCTTATATCCTTTATGCAGTATGCCTATATTGTTTGGCATATCATTTTAAAATAAAGTGTTTTTCCAAAATTGGAAAGTTTTTCCTAATATTGTTTCACCCTTTTTTTAATTTCTCCAAGTCTTTTGGGTTTCTAATACCATGATGGGAATGGACTCCATTCCTAAGTCAAAGTAAGATTAAAGTTCATGAAATTAGTATTGTTTCAGTCTTTGATGTCAGCCAGAAGTGCTGTTCACAGCACCGGCAATGTGCCCAGTAATGACTCCTTCTGCAATTTGTACAGAGTAACATGTATTGCTAACATATCTAAATAAGATTGTAGATTCTTTTCTATGAGACCCATTGCTACTACTGGAACTGTCTGGGTATCTTTCTTCCACACTGCTCTCATTTCTGCCTACAAATCCTGATATTTTATTACTTTGTGTCTCTCTGTATGCAAGACACTGTATTCACTGGGTGTGGCAATTTCAAAGATCAATGCTGCTTTTGTCTTCATTTTATGGACCAGTATTCTAGCATCTATTTTTTTGACCTGTTGGTAATGGGTGATCCCATGCGATGTAGACGTCATCATGTTCTATGATGCTTTGTGGCGCATGTTTTCATTGTTTCTCAGCCACTTCAGTACCACAATGTTTGCACAATCCTGAGTGCAACAGTCTTGCCACATTATTATGACTTTCAGTATACAGTCCTTCTACCATTAGTATGTCACAATCAGCAACGAAATGTACAACAGTTCCCAATTCTGTTTTACAGAACCTACATTCAAGTACAATTAAGCAGCATTTGCTTAGATGTGATTACATTTGAATGCACAGAGTGTTACAAACACAAGGATACAGAGTTTCTACTGGATGTGAGTTATATTACATGATACATAGGCTGTTAAAACAGGCATTATACAACATGAATCATATACAACTTCTAGAAAGAGTCGAGGATCAGAAATAAGGAGTCTAAACAAAATTATCCTAGAGAATGCTGATGTCTGTGTGGTCACTGAGATGTGGTTGAAAGCTATGAAGAGCACACCAACAGTGCAACATTACAATGCCTTCCACACAGTTAGACCAGCTACTTCACAGGCAGGGACTAAAGGTGGAGGTGTCTCTATTTACATAAAAAATAAATATAAATCAAGGCTGGTCAAACAGGACAATCGCTTGAGCTTCTCCATGTTCACACCACCATAGGTAAAATCCAATACCACTTTCTTGCAAGCTGTAGGTCCCCCTCTATGACCCAGGAAACCCGTAGCATATATTTAAACTTATTAGAAACACTAACAATCCAATCCAGTACCATATTCACTGATGACTTTAATTACCCACAATTAACTGGTAATACTAAACGACATTAAACATACATGCACATTTTGTAAACACAAACTCTCTGGACCAGGTAGTCAATACACCAACCAGGGGTACAATGATACTGGATCCGGTCCTCACTAATATAGGAGAATGCTGCACACCCCCTACTGCAGTGCTTTCCCTGGTAAGGTCAGACTACAAATGGTCTCCTTTGAAATAAAAATAAAACCTGAACCCCCAGCAAAAAGGAATATTCTGAAACTATTCTAAGGCTAACCTCCTGCTATTAAGTGAGAATCTAGCAAAATTTCAAGCCCCCATAAACCCTGAGAACACTTCTACCTATGCAGAACGCTTCATTGAAACCCTGTACAAGCATGTTAATAGCTGCATGGAGGTGGCTGTACCCACCAGGAAGAAGTACAGAACTAACAAAAAACAAGCCAACTGGTGGAATCACAAAATCAATCAGATGTATAACAGGATGAAGAAAATCATGGTAAAAATGATGAAGTGCAGCATCCACCATGATAAAAGCAGTCTCATCAAACTAAACAAACAACTCAGAGGACAGACAAAGTCTACCAAAGCCAAATTTGAGGTAAGTTTGGCCTCCCAGGCCAAAGACAACCACAAAGCATTCTTTAGCTATATCTGCAACCTCAAAGGCAATACACAATTGTTTGCAGAGCTCATTGTAAATGGGGCCACCTATACTGAGCCAGAAGATACAGCAAACCTCCTGGCTGATAAATTCAGCTCCAACTTTATTCCTCTCTCCCCCTCAACCTTCCCTCAGGAAATATCATCAAATATAACTCCCCCTACTATCACTAGGGAACAGGTCCTTAATGCTCTGTCTAAGACCAAGAACACTGCATCACTGCATCAATGGGCCCACACAATATCCTAGGATGCTTTCTAAATAGCATGAAAAATGACCTATCAGGGTTTCTGGAATTACTATTAACTGTAGCCTCCAAACAGGCTTCGTCCCTCATGAATGGAGAACGGCAACAGTCATCCCTCTGCACAAATGTGGGCCACCTACAGACCCTGGAAACTAAAGACCCATAAGTCTCATTAGTCTTATATGTAAAGCCATGGAAAGAATTATTATGGAGATGATCAATAGAGATCTAGTAAACCTCCAGACACTGGACCCAACCCAGTTTGGTTTCGTCAAGGACAGATCATGCCTATTCAACCTGGTGGACTTCTTTGAGATGGTCACCAAAGCAGTGGATGAGGGCAAAATCATTCACACTGCCTACCTTGACCTGGGCGAGGCATTTGACACAATACCCCACTCAGGTATTGTTGACAAACTCAGGTGGTTAGGTGCAAGCCCGTATGTCACCAGGTGGATAGCCAATTGGCTCACTGACAGGACCCAGGAAGTTAAAATTGTCCATCTCTACAAAGAGGCCAGTCACAGGTGGAGTCCCTCAGGGATCAGACATTGGACTGCTCCTTTTAGTCATTTGTTTCTCAAAACTCAAGGCTAATGTCAGTGGTCTCTGGCTGACTAAATTTGCAGATGATTGCAAATTAGGAGCTGTCATTGAATCTTACACTGACACAAATGTTCTCCAGGAGGGGCTGACAGACAAACAACTGGTGTCAGAGCCATGGACTAAAACTAAATGCCAAGAAATGAATAATAGTATCCTTTGGGAAGTCATCCAGCCCTGGTAACTATCATATTCACAATACACCCCTTAGAGTTGATCCAGTAGTCAGGGACTTTGGGACACACATAGATAGTAATCTAGCCTTTGATCATCACATGTCTACAGTGGTGAGGAAATCATTCTATGTTGCGTAACTTATAAACAAATGTATGGCATCTCAGTCCAAGGAAGCCATTGTTCCACTGTATTCGGCATTCATCAGACCTGCCATTGAGTACAATGCTCCCTTTGGTATGTGCCTAACCAGGCATATCCAATAACTGGAACGTCCACGGAGGTTCCTTACTAAAAGAATACAGGGTGTAAGTAATATACCATATGCAGACTGCCTCAAGGCACTATCCCTGTATTCTGTCTCCTACAGGATATTGAGGGGAGATCTATGCCTGGCATACAAGGAATTGTCAGACCCCACTCTGATGGACCTCCTACATATCCACAAAACACACAGTACCAGAATTACCCATTCTAAAGACTTAACCTTGCCTGTGATATAAATAGGACCTGCTGGAGAGATAGGTATGCATCCCAGAGACTACCCCCATTTATGGAACAGGCTCCCCATCCATGTGAATGAGAGTTCCTCCCTAACCTAATTCAAGTGCAACTTGGACAATTGGATGGGAAAATGGAAATTCATCCCTGGTTTGGCACCTATGTCTCTAATGCAGACAGGTAACATGTAAAATGGTTCTTCTCCCCAGGCCCATGCTTACACTTATCAAGGGTATCAGAACTTTTCAGAGATTTGGGATTCATGGCTAGGCTTAAAAATGCCCTTGTGATTGTTAGCCTAATAAACACCTATGAACCTATAAGGTGTGTAGGGTAGAGAAAGAGACAGATTCATCATTATACACATTCTGTAGAGTACATAATCAACAAGCTAAATGCACCTATGTTCTGAGGCTATTAGTGTCAACAAAGTAGAGGTGTTAGTATAATCTGTAAGTAACTGTTTAGTCAGGAAGTGTGCATGGGCACAGCCATTTATTGAAAAAGTAATCTTTTAGGATTTTTTTTTTAAATTGTGGCAAGGCTGTAGAACAGGTAATGTTAGTTGGCAGTACATTCCAGATTTTGCCTGTGTACATTGAGAAAAAGGATTCTCTGGTGAGATTTTTGGCTGCATTTATCTTTATGTGGGGTTTATTGGTGGACCGTATAGCTCTGGCACTGGAGTATGGCTGTAATAGTGTTTGCAGGGCTCTCAGGCAGATAGAAGATTTTGTGGGCCATGCTTAATTGAGTTGTTTGAGTGGTGTACAGTGGTGCGATCTAAAGGGTGAGTTACTGGCATACCTAGCTATTTTGTTGTAACAGGATTTGAGTTTTGCTATCTCAGATTTTCTTAGGTTTGTGAATATGAGGGATACATGGGCCAGTGCTGAGATCAGGTGGAATTGGGCTATAGTAGATTTAATATTTTTTGTGAAGTAGTGTTTGTCCCTATATAGAGTCCCAAGTTTGTTGTGGATCATTTTTATGGTTTGGGATATGTGTATGACAAATTTCATGTCACAATCGATTTCAACAACCAGAAGTTTGGTGTGAATTGAGGGGGAGATTATGGTGCTGTTTGCTGAAACAATATTAAATGTGGTAGTGGGTATAATTGATTTTGTGGGTTGGAATAACATGAGTTTTGTTTTTTTTTTGTCATTCAGAATTAGACAGGAGTTTGTTAGCTAAGTTTCTACTACTAACAAAGATTATTGTGTTAGTGTTTGGAGTTCATGTATTGTAGTAGCAGTGCATATTACCACTGAATCATCTGCATATTGGATGAGTGAGGCCTGTAGGGCTGAGGTGTGTAGGTAATTTGTAAATATTGAGAAGAGTAGGGGGCCTAATATTGAGCCTTGGGGTCACTGAAAGAAGGAATGATAGTGTTTGTTGCCGACGTACTGCTTACTGGCACCAAGATAGGTAATCCTGGAACTAGGCAGTAGTAGATTGACATATGTTTAGCTCAGAAAGGACACTTAGTTTATTATCTGAGACCATATTGAAGGCTTTTGATAAATCTAAAAAGATGGAGGATACATATTTATTGTTGTTTCTGTGAAGGTTGATAGTATTGGTAAATGACATTAGGTCTGTGGTTGATATGTGATATGGTCGGAAACCATGCTGAGTATTGATAAGTAACTTGTTAGTTTGTAGATAATCTGTGATTTGTTTGTGAATAATTCTCTCTAGTATCTTAGACAGTGGAGATAAGATTGCGATAGGATGGTAATTAGAAAGATCAGTTGATATACTCCCCTTTATGAAGTGGGATGATGTGGAAAATTTTCCAGATGATAGGGACTTGATGTTCTGTTAAGAATCTATTAATAAGAATGGAGACTGGATAGGTAATTCCCTCAGCTGTTAGTTTTAAGAATTCAGCTGGTAAGTTGTCTGGAACTAAAGTAGTGGGCTTTAGTTTCATAAGCAGTTTTTTTAACTGTTTCGGTTGATGCAGGTTGTAGAGAGAAGGTGATATTGTTTTTACTTGGCATAGGAGTAGTTGTAATGGGAGCTTGGGTTTGACACTTGGAGAGGGCTACGATCGTTTCAGTAAAGTATTTATTGAATTGAGTGGCAATGTTGGTTATGTCATTATTAGTATTTGGGGGGGGGGGGGTCCTGACTTTACCTGATAGGAGTATAATGTTTATTGCTGACCAGAATTTTTGTGGGTTATTACGGTGCCTAGTTTGGATATCAGAGTAGTAATTTATCTTGTCTTGTTTAATTTGCCTCTTTGCTTTGTTTCTAAGCTCCCTGTAAGTTTGTAATGTGATTTGGGGTTTAGTTTTCTACTAAATGTACCAAGCCTTGTCTCTTGCCTTTAGTAGAGACCTACTATTAATACTATTAGTAGAGACAACTTTTAGATATTGCTCTTATAAACTAAGCAAGTTGCTAGAATAACAGGTCTTGTGTTACCTTACATGATCTGAAGGAAATGATGTCTGAAACTCAAATTTCTATCATTATCTTATTCATTCATTCCTTTGTGATTTGACAAAAAATTACATATTTTATGTGGAACAGACCAAAAATATGAGGCAAACATTTGGGCATTCTGCAAAATTCTGGGCAGTTGAGAGGTATGACAAGGGTGAATGTGTGTGTGTGTGTGTGTGTGTGTGTGTGTGTGTGTGTGTGTGTGTGTGTGTGTGTGTGTGTGTGTGTGTGTGTGTCTGTGCCCATGCGTATATTTTGGTTGAAAGGCCATGGCCATGGTCAAGGTACACTTTTCAGGCAGTGTGAAAATAGGGTGTTCCACATTTTAACTGTTTGTCACACATTGCTACGGTCTGTGTTCCACATTGGCCACTTAGCAGCTTGAGACCTAAGAATGCAACACCTAGTAAACATCCAACACTCAGTAACGAGGTCATATTAAAGGACATCCCAGGCTTGTTGAGGCAATGCAAATGGGCTTCAAGCAGGCTAAGCACTCAATGACATTGCATGCCTTGGAAAGTACAGTGTTGTAGTGCTCCAATAGGTTAGAGACTGCTGTCATTAGCCAAGGTTCCAGTGGGTAGCCTGCAAAACAAGCAAGGGATGGGAAACTCAACCAAAAAGGGGTGGGATTAATACTTAACAATACACATTCTAATCCATACCTTAAGAAACAATCATCATTATCATCAACCCCCATTTTGTACATGGGGTCCGGGGGTCACGTCAGTTGTCGCCATCTCTCTATTGAGTTACACTCTCCTACCTTCTTTGGCACTCATACCTGACTGTTGTAGGTCTGCACTCAAACACAATCCATTCACCACTTTGCTGGATGCTCACATTTCCTCTTGCATTCTTCCTGTCTGTCCAAATCTTCTTCACCAGACTGCTTTCTGCTTTTTCGAAACATGTGCCCATTGACCATTTCTGCAATTGGAGCTACGTTGGCTTGTGCTCTTATGTCCTCATTTCTTCATTTGTTCTACAGTGTGCATCCTACCAACCATCTCAAGCACTTCATTTCCATCAGTTGTAGCTTTCTTAGCTGCTTTGCATTTACTGCAAATGTTTCCGTATCATACAGTAGTACTGATCACAACACTGTTTCATACACCATACTTTTCAGCTTCTTTGGCATTCTTCTGTCATGTACTTTGCCTGACACTATGCCAGCTGTCTGTAGTGCCTGTTATTGCAGCTTTACTGTAGCTTTGACCTCTTCATTCAGACTTCCCTTCTCCTCAACCACCCTCTCCCAGATACTTGAAGCTGTTAATCTGTTCCACTGTTTTCCCTTTCATCTCAGTTATCAGCTTCTTCTGAGTTCCCCCATTTCTGCTATTAAAACTGTCTTAATTGTACTCAGTTTAGTCCCATGTGCCTTCAGTAATGCATTCCATCCCCCCATCCTTTTCCGAAGGTCTTGCTCAGAGTCTACCTATAATGCCTAATCATCTGCATACAGCAGCTTTGTTGATCTGTCCACTCTGACCTGTTTTCTAATGTAGTCTATAACAAGTATGAACAGCAGTGGGCTCAGAGATGAACCCTTGATGTACACCCACTCCCATGAGGAAACCCTCTATGAGACCAAATACTATTCGTACTTGAGTCATTGGGTCCTTGTACATAACTTGCACTAAGTCTACAAATGTTTCTGGGGCTTTGAACCACTGTAAGACTGCCAAATCAGATTTTGTAGGACAATCTCATATGTTTTGTCCAAGTATAGGAATGCTCAATTGAACTCTTCCTGATCTCTGGCTTCTTCTCAACTATTTGTATCACTGCAAATACTGGCTCACTTGTGCTGCATCCTGATCTGAATTTGAACTGCTCATCTCCCATCTTACTTTGAACTACTTTGTGTATTTGTTTATCAGTCACCCTTTCCAGAACTTTCATGCGGTGTGATTGGAGTTTGATACGTCTATACTGCCCAGAGTTGAGTGCCCACTTTGTTCTTGAACACCAGCACTAGTATGCTTACTCTCCAGTCATCTGGGATATGCCTTTCTCTCCAGTCATCTGGGATATGCCTTTCTCTCCAGTCATCTGGGATATGCCTTTCTCTCCAGTCATCTGGGATATGCCTTTCTCTCCAGACGACTATGAGTACCCTCAGCAGCCATTTCTCTCCTCTCTCACCTAATATCTTTATCACATCTGCTATGACGTCATCTGACCCTGCTGCTTTCCCTGACTTCATTTTCCTTAGTGGTGTTCTTACTTCTTCTATGGTGGGCTCCTCTTCTTCTGTCATCATAGGCTATGTCTGGGGCAGTACAGCTTCTGTGGAGTTTTCTTCATTGAGAATCTGCTGGAAGTACTTCCATCTGCCTTGATGCCCTGTGGACTGGTGGACAGGTTATTTCTGGCATCCCTTACAAAAGGTGCCCATCTTCTTTATCTTTCTGTCTTTCCCTTGCAGTCTGATAACGGTTTCTTTGTGCCATCTACAAATCACTTTCCAGAAGCTGGTAGAGTGCCTGTGATGCCTTGTTCTTTGCTATTGCACTCCTTTACCCAACCAGTGCTTCTTCCTAGCCTGCTCTGTCTTTTCAATTTCCCACTTTTTCCTGCAATCCCCTTTTTTTTGATAACTTCCTGGTCTTCCGCATTCCATCACCAGCTTTCCTTATGCACCTTATTTCCATACCTGGCTCGGCCCCATATCGGTTCTGTAGTCCTCACACATGCTGTTTTGAAGCACTGTCATTCTTCTTCATTTCCAACTATTTCTTCTTCTTCTTGGGATACTAAAACCCTGAGTAATTTCTTGAACTATCATACTTTCTCTTCAGTCAACTTCCAGGTCTTCAGTCTGGTCACTTCTGACCACTGTTTGCAGCTGTTTGTGGCCAGTGCCCTTTCCGTACTAAGAAGAAGTCTACCTGAGATGCATGTTGGCCACTCTCATTTGTAAAAAATGTATGAATAAAAATGCTTGTAGTTCCCAATAAGGTGTTCACTTGGTTACCAACATATAAGACGAGGCTGTAGAGTACGTTTATTTTCCAGATATGAGAACCATGGGCACTGTCTGGATGCTGAGCTGAGATATTGATGATTCATCCCCATGCATCACATATTACCTTATATTTGATGGAATGGTAGCCCTTCCTGTACTGGTACTACTCACTCTGTGTACCATATGGAGTGCTAATGACAACATGGATGTAATCTACCACACTAAGCAACTCAGAAAAGTGTGCCAACCCATAGAAAGCACCTATGGTACTGGAACAGTACTGAGGTGACACAGAAAAATAGAGATACTGGACCAAATGTGCCAAGAGTATGTCAAAAAACTGCTGAAGTATTCTGAAGACAGAATCTTGCAAAATAACACCAAATGCCCACAGTTTATTTCTAAAAGATGCCTGTGGTAAGTATAGTGAGGGATATACATACCCTGGTATCCGCAGGTATAGGAGGACCATGCATCCCTCCCAGTCCTTATCTGTGGGCCATACATGTGCACTAAAGCCTGTACTGTATCCCTGTCTACTGTGAATCTCTCAATAATTTCCTGATCAACAAAATTAAAATGACTTAATCTTTGCCTTTGTCTTAGACTTCTTGGTCATAGTGCACTGCCTGTGACTTTGGAATGGCCAGGCCAAGGCAAGCAGCTTACACCAGACACAGCAATGCAAGCATCTTCATGGATTGCAAAATACACAGAAAAGGTGCAACTTTGCTTTTTATAGTGTTTCTACATACAGCACTGATGCACATAAAAAAGCAACTGTGTACTGCAAAAAGTTGGGAAAATAGTATAATTTAAATTAGATAGTTGCAGCACTAGTAGTCATCCCACATTTACATGTTATTACTGCCCCATGCCATAAATATTTCTTAAACTTGTAAATATCCTGCACTTGCATGCAACTAATGTCTAAGAATTCCAACTGAGCTGTTTTTAGGTGTATCCAGTGCAAGTTACCACAATGCAGAAGTGTAATGAATATAAATACCATCCCAAGAGTCTTTCATCATGGTAAAATGGTGCCACTGCAAGTGAGAAGCAGCTGTCTGTTCTACAAAATACTCCCTATCCAATAAGAGATAAAAACTGTCTCCCTATTGAAATGTTAGCTCTTGAAATGCTGAATGCTGACAAGATGAGAAAAAAAAGGGACCAAAAACACAGGAGGAGAGGGAATTTTGAAAATTGCTCATCTCCCTAAAACTTTTTTTTTTTGGGGGGGGGGGGCTGCACCACCTGCATGGAGAGGCATGCCCCCAATCCCCCATGAAGTTTTATATATATATATATATATATATATATATATATATATATATATATATATATATATATATATATATATATATACCAACTCCAAGATCAACAGATCAACATACCTTGGAGAGAAGGAAATATTCCATGAAATGCATCTCAGACATGGTATATGTAAGTACATTCTTTCAGCCATTCAGTTTCCATATTTTGGAAAACCTTGTAGTAGGTCTTAACATTTAATAGGTTCATAGAAGGTTACTAGGATAGCGGCCCTAGAGCCTTTACAAGCCTAGCCATGTTAATCCTAAGTATCCCCATTTGTTCTTTTTGGGTAGTTCACAGAAAGAATTTATGAGCGGAGTGGGTCTGTGATCAACACTGGTTAGTCCTGTCCATGAGGGACATGGGTGCTACCCCAGGGGTGAATTGGCAGTCTCTCATCCATTATCTAGTTTGCGTTTGAATAGGGTCAGTGAAGAGCTCTGTTTTACATGAATAGGAAGACTATTCCAGAGAAGTGAGTCTCTGGGAGACTTATCTGTCTTTCCAACATGTTTTGTTAATGTCACAAGCTAGGTTGAGATCCCTAGAGTGAGTGACTCTTGTGCCATTTGACTTGTGGATGTGCAGCATATCCATTAGGGCAGGGTTGGAGATTGCCCTTTAAGCCAGGCACAAGTCACCTATCAGCAGCCTATAACATACAGAGTAAAGTGGCAGGGCTTTCAGCCTATCCACGTAGGTCATTGTTTGGAGTCCCTGTATTTTCTTAGTGAGAAACTTGTGAGGTCTCTCCAGCTACTGCAGGTGAGGTACATGCAAAAGGATGCATTATACTCTATTAGTGGTCTGATGAGGGTCGAGTACAGTGGAGTGATAACATTCCTTGACCTGGATGCAATGCCCTTGCTTATGAGATATGCTACATAAGAAGGCTTTCCTTACCAGTGTGGAAACTTGGTGGTAAAAGTTCAGATTGTTATCAACCTTTGTTCCCAAGTCTTACATCACTGGGTTGGAATTCAGGGGGGTGCTGTCAATATTGCAATTTGTAAGGAATTCCATTTTTGCCAAGGGCAAAAATAATGCATTTTTTTTGCATTTAGTTTTAGACTGTGGCTTTGGAACCAATCATCTGTTTGTGTTATCCCTTCTTGTAATATGTTGACATTGTTGAGGGACTCATTGATTGCTCCAAATTTGCAATCATCAATGAACCTGGTGAGCCAAAGGACATCTGCTTTCCCCAGGACTTCTGTGAAATAGATGCCACAAACAGTAAGGAGTGTAGTACTCCACTGGTGATTGGTCTACTGGTGGAGGTGGAAACACCAATTTTGATAAAATGTGTTCGGTTGGTAAGCCAACTGGCCATCCATCTAGTAACAGAAGGGTTAATCCCTATCTGGGAGAGTTTGTCAATGATGCCAGAGTGCAGAATTGTGTCAAAAGCCTTGGCAAGGTTGAGACAGTCTGTGTGCACTGTCATTCCTTGGTCCATGGCTTTGGTGATATTCTTAAAGTCTACCTGGTTTAATAAGCATGATCTACCCTTAACAAAGCCAAAATGGGTTGGATCCAGCATTTGGAGGTCACCTATGTCCTTGTTGATAAAGTCTATGATAATTCTTTTCATGGCCTTGCAGATGAAGCTGGTAAGACTTATGGGTCTGTCATTCCCAGGGGGAGTTGATGGCCCCACCTTTGTGCAGGAGGATTACTGTTGCAGTTCTCCATTATGCAGGAACATAGCCAGTGCTCATGCTATGATAAAAGAGAATGCCAAGTGGGCCTGCTAGGTCTTGTTTTAGATTGTTTAGTAAACAACCTGGAATATTATCTGTTCCCATTAAGGCAGTGCTTTTGGCCTTGGCGAGCACAGAGTTGAGCTGTTCTCTACAGATACTTAACAGAAAGCTGGTGTCAAGTATATTTTGGGATATGGTAGGTGGGGATAGGGGAATGAAGTTTGAGCTGAGTCTGGTGATATCTTCCAGTATAGTATGAGTGATCCCATCTTCAACCAGTTTGGCATATAGCTGAGGATTCTCTTTTAGACTTCGGATGTAGTTAGAGAATGCCTTATGATTATCCTTGGCTAGAGATGTGATTTTAGTTTCATAATTTTCTTTAGAACACTTTACAAGATTTCTGATTTTCTTATTTAGGCTTATTTCAAATAGTTTCCATAAAAATCTCTGTCTTGCTTTTGACTGCCTGTATCTGTTGTACTTTTTAAGTTGCTTTTGAATGTACTTTTTATATGTGTTGCTGTGTCTTTAAACTTTAGGTTCTCTGTATAACAAGTTGAGCTCTTATTGGGAGATAGGATCATGTGCTGTATTTAATAACTTTCTATTTGAACTGTGTTTTATATGCATTGAAGAAGGAATTATTCCCAAAAGCTCTGCTATTTGTATTTGGATTAAAATAAGTGAGTTTTTTTTTATTTCTGGTGTTGAGATCCATTTTTTATTGTTTTACTGTTTGTTGTATGTAACCCATTGATCTCAAGTATTCAGTTGCACTCCTTGAAGCTGACTTCTCTTTTAACATTACCAGATCAGATGTTTCCAAGCAATGTCTGCCGTTATATGTTCTACCTGAATGTTTGGTATAGTCTCCAAGTTCAAATAGTATCACAAATCTAAACTATAATTTGTGTGAACACCCATTTAAGTAAATTGCATAAAAACAACATTGTCAACATAAAACAGTAGTTCTCTATAAGAAGTCATCATATTTTTGATTGTTTAATTTAACTGTGGAGGCTGCCCACTAAAGTGGGCTAGCCTGTGTAACTAATTTATCACTGTTTCTGCATTTTCTGTGTGTTTCTACCAAAAAAACAAAAAAATAATCCTTGTTTTCCCGCCTTCCTCAACTAGTTTAGACCAGTTTACAGGCATTGCTGTATTCTGGGCTGTGGTGTAGTTCCTGTGTTGTCCATTACCTTACTTGGATAGAAGGAAGTTTCTTTGCTCACCAGTGGGAGTGGGGAGCCTTGAGCAGCCTACCTGTCCCTGTAGGAAGTGACCTCAGCACAAGAAGCTGTAGTAATTGGTTGTTTTGGACCATTTCTAGCTCTTTTGTAGTTCACTGTTTAAAATCCGCCTCTGGGCGTTTTTCTGGCTATACTACTCAGACAAGCTCCTCGTGGGTCTGCAGAGTGGTCCTAGCAGCAGGGAACTCAGAAAAGCGACTACTTTCTGGATTTAAGTATCTTTGCTTTTTTACACTTGGAATAGCTTCTGTAGCTTACCCTGAACTAGCTTGAACTGTTTTTTAACTGTTTGCTGCATTATTTTAAAATCTGCACTTAAAGTTACATTTTAGTCGAATTTGATCGAAAGTTTGTTGTTTGTTTAATTTAACTGTGGAGGCTGCCAACTAAAGTGTGCTAGCCTGTGTAACTAATTTATCACTGTTTCTGCATTTTCTGTGTGTTTCTACCAAAAAAACAAAAAACAAAAATAATCCTTGTTTTCCCGCCTTCCTCGACTAGTTTAGACCAGTTTACAGGCATTGCTGTATTCTAGGCTGTGGTGTAGTTCCTGTGTTGTCCATTACCTTACTTGGATAGAAGGAAGTTTCTTTGCTCACCAGTGGGAGTGGGGAGCCTTGAGCAGCCTACCTGTCCCTGTAGGAAGTGACCTCAGCACAAGAAGCTGTAGTAATTGGTTGTTTTGGACCATTTCTAGCTCTTTTGTAGTTCACTGTTTAAAATCCGTGTTTGCACGGCTTTGCGCGGTTGTGCGCATAGCGCAGCGCCGGTTAAACAAGGTTAAACTTTTTCCGGCTCCGCCAAGTCTGCTGTTCAAATTTTCCCTTAAGGAAGCTCTACTCTTAGTATAACCAGACTACTTACTATATTATAAGCCTAGCACTTGTTCTCAATACTTCTCTACTAAGTAAGCACTCTTGTACTAAGTAAAGCACTACATCTACTTACCACCCCTGTGAATATCCACTTCCCTTAAAGGTACAGCACTCCCTTATACAGTTCTAGCATGTCGAGTGGTAGATTACTGGTGTCGTCTCCAGTTAAGCTGGTCAATCTGGATATCTTGAGACAATGCTACAATTGTCTCATGTACACAGACAACCCTCTCCTCCTCCCAACAAACACAAATACATGTGAGAGATGCAACTATATAGCCAAACTGGAGGCTGAACTCTCTCAACTCAGGGCTGGCATGACCAGACAGGAGGAGATGGCAACCACACACACAACAATCCCAGTCCCACATAGACCTACCACAACTGCAAACCAAACACATAAAAACACAAAGACATACTTGGAGGCTCTAATAAAAAACTTACCAAAACAACAGAGGCTCCCAAAGCAGACACCCAAAAATCCACCACCTCAAAACAAAAAAAAAGCAACACATACTTCAATAAATCAGTGTGTCAACCAATCACAGCCCTTAAGGCCAAACACCTTGCCTGATACACTAGTAATAGGTGACTCTATAGTCAGACACACTGATGTCCCGCTGACCAGGCTGAACAAGGAGAAGGTGACTGTGAGCTGTCTATCGGGAGCTAGGATCCGCCACATAACACACGCACTCAAGTCACTCCAAAGCAAGTACAAATATGACTCCGTCATTGTCCATGCTGGTGTGAATGACCTGAGGCGTACCTCCCTGGACTACATGAAAAGAGACATAGAGGAGCTCTCCGATTATGTAGCCCAGGCTGGTATGACCCTGACCCTGAGCAGCATCTTGCCCTCACCAAGAATGATACCACAATTCAAAGACAAGATGATCAGCTTTAACAATTGGCTCAAGTACTGGTGTCATTCTAAGGGGATCCAATGTCTGTCTGCCTGGGATGACATGTTGGACAAGCCACGCTGCTTCGCAAGGGATGGCTTACACCTGTCACCACTGGGCTTCCGGATATTGGCTAAGGCTCTTGCCACCCCCATAGTGCCTTTTTTAGGCAAGGCTCAAAAGACAAACCCACCTCCTTAGAAAACAATAATGGAAAAAAACTAAGGTTAATGCTGCTCAACGTCAGAAGTCTAAATCTCAAGATGCAGGCACTTGATGCACTCCTCAGCATGGAGAACATCGACGTCTGTGCAGTAACTGAAACCTGGTTCAAGGCACCTGAGAGCACCCCAGCGTTACCAGGCTATACCTCGTATCATGCTTTTTGGCCCCAAAACCCGGGCCGAACCACAAAGGGAGGGGGAGTGTCCATATTCATCAAGGACACCCACACTTCCAGGTTAGTAGCAACACATGAAGCATCAGAGACCATACAGGTGCAACTAACCATAGGCAAAACTGCTATACAACAGACCACCCTCCCAATCTCAAGAACTCCACTCAGCCTTCCTGAAGACATTGGAGGATATGAATGTATCACAAAATACCATCATACTGGGAGACTTCAACTACCCAAACATGTATTGGGTACATTATTCTAGCCCTAATACCCTAGCCCAAAGGTTCCTGGAATTCATAAATTCAAATGCACTGGAACAATTAGTCACCTCTCCCACTAGGGGAGATAATATACTAGACCTGATCATCACAAACATGGGGACAAAATGCTCTACACCGGAAGTATACCCCTCACTAGTGAGATCTGACCACAAACTAATCACCCTGGATATACATATCCCACCTCCACCCCCAGCAAAAAAGACCACAGTGAAAAACTTCTCAAAAGCAGACTTCACTCTTCTTAAGACTGAGATGGTATCCTTTAAGCCCACTGTGCCAGTGGATACCACATCCCACAATGCCGAATCCTTCACAAATGCTTTCTATGGACATCTCCAAGAATGCATGGATCATGCAATCCCAAACAAATCCAAGTCCCTCTCCACCAAAGGTAAGCATCCTGTCTGGTGGACCTCAACCATAAACAAATTGTATAACAAAAGAAGGAAGCTACTGCACGTCAGAGCAAAATCCCATGAAGGGAAGACATCTCTGATCAACATTAGCAGAAAACTACGTTCTCTCATAAAAACATCCAAGGCCAACTTTGAGAGAAAAATCGCTAAGGACACTAAAGATAACCACAAAGCCTTCTTCAGCTATGTTAGAAACCTGGGCGGAAACCCTCAGATATGCTCAGAGTTGGTTCACAACAATAAAAAATACACTGAACCCACAGATATTGCCAACATTCTGGCTGACAGGTTCAGTGCAAATTTCTCCCCTCCTTCATCCCCAAAAGAAGAAATACTTATCCCAGCTGAATGTAATCTCCCTGTCATCTCAAATGTCCAAGTGAGAACCGCCCTAAACAAAGCAAAAAACACAGCATCAATGGGACCTGACGGTATCCTGGGTTGCGTGTTACGTGAACTCGAAGAGGAGCTAAACCCACACATAAAAATGCTATTTAACCTTAGCCTTACTTCGGGATATGTACCTGAACACTGGCGTACAGCAACAGTGGTCCCACTCCACAAGGGGGGGTGCCTCTACAGACCCTGGAAACTACCGCCCCATAAGCTTAACCAGCCTGGTCTGCAAAGCTATGGAAAGAATCATTATGGAACTCATAAACAGAGACATAGGGGACCTACAGAAACTTGACCCCACCCAGTTCGGCTTTGTAAAGGGCAGATCTTGCCTTTTAAACATGGTTGACTTTTTCGAAACAGTCACTAGAGCCACTGACGAGGGCAAAGCAGTCCATACAGCATACCTAGACTTGGTTAAGGCCTTCGACACAATACCCCACTCAGGCATCATAGATAAGCTCAACAGCTTAAATGTAAACCCTTATGTCACTAGATGGGTTGCAAACTGGCTAAAGGACAGAACCCATAAAGTTACAATCACTGGAGCAATGTCAGACTTAAAGCCAGTCACAAGTGGTGTCCCACAAGGATCTGTCGAGGGACCCCTCTTGTTCGGCATTTATTTCTCAGATGTTAAAGCAAACACGGGAGGGCTGTGGCTGACAAAGTTCACAGATGACTGCAAATTAGGCGCCATAGTCGATACACCAGCAGACACACACATCCTACAAAAAGGCCTCACAGAAACGGACAACTGGTGCCAGAGTCACGGCCTTAAACTAAATGCCAAAAAATGTATAGTCATCCCCTTTGGGAAAAACAAAGTACCCACAAATTATCACATAGACAGCAACCCACTGAGTACTGAAAAAGTAATCAGAGACCTAGGGACCCAAGTCGACAGCGACCTCTCATTTGATACCCACGTTGCCAAAGTGGTTAGAAAAACATTCTACCTTGCACACCTCATCATGAAGGGATTCACATCCAGATCCAAGGATGTCATTGTACCCCTATATTCCTCCCTCATCAGACCCATGATTGAGTACAATGCCCCATTTGGTATGTACCTCACCCGGCACTTGCAACAGCTGGAGAGACCACAAAAGTACCTCACCAAGAGGATCAAGGGTCTCCAAAATATGTCTTGTTCTGCCAGACTAAAGAAACTTCAGCTCTATTCAGTATCCTACCGCTCAGAGGTGATCTCTGCCTGACATACAAGGCCATGTCCAATCAGGATCTGATGGACATGCTCCACCTCAAAAAATCCAAGTCCATCAGGACCACGAGAGCTAAAGACTTAAACCTCGGCACAAGTATGAATAGGACATGCTGGAGGGATAGATTCATAACCCAGAGGCTTCCCATGCTTTGGAACAAGATCCCAGTTCGTATTAGGCAGAGCCCCTCACTGACTCTCTTCAAGAGAAATCTTGATGAGTGGATGGGAGATCGTAAGTTTACCCCAGGGGTCACATCTGTGTCACTGCTAGACAGGGGCACAGTAAACTAATTCTATTATATAAGGGGACCTTCATTGTGTCACTACTAGACACAGTATTCTAAATTTATTCTGTACATTTTTGTACCATTTCATGGGGTGGCAAATGCCACATCACTATGGCTAGGCTTACAAATGCCCCAGGGCAGATAGCCTAGTACTATACTATGAAACTATGAAACTATAATAATCACTATGTTAAAATGCTTGCCCCAGCATAGAACCCCCAGTTCTATCCTAGGCTGCTTTTGACTTTATGGATGGGGGAATGTGCCAGCAGTACCTTCTTGACAGATGGAAGGTGGTAAAACCATTTGCTTTACCTAGCCTTTTTAAGTGCATATCCACTCTGCAATTTTGATATATGTCAAATTTGGATATCTTAATCCATCCATCAACAACCTCTTTTTCCCATTTTTGCACATGAGGTGGGGGTGTCACTTCAACAGTGACAATCAGCAAGAGCCAAGATTTATATGGGTTTATAAGGGTGGCTAGCCCTGACGCAGAAAATGTGTATATCTTAAGTCATTACAAAATCTTATGGAGCTATGTGGTGTAGGGACCAACACAAGTGGAATGTTTCACTCCCTTTGTGACTTCTCAGGAACTCAATTTAATTACCTTTCACACTTACTAAGTTACTGTCTTTCTTATGGACTCTGGTGCCATGTATGGTTTTTAGGTTCACTTTCTCCCCTTACACAGTTTGAATTAAGTTTGTTCTAAGAGTTGAATATAAAAGAAACTCTATTTTGCAGTACAAATTCTTTCATTTTTTTATACCTAAAAGACTAGGAATTATGATAAATATTCAGAGTATCGGACAGTAGGGCAGCCGTGATGGTGCAGTGGTTAGCGTTGATGCCGCACAGCAAGAGGTTCTCCGGTTCAATCCTTGGCTGGGGTGCCTTCTGTGCGGAGTCTGCATGTCCTCCCTGTTGTCGTGTGGGTTTTCTCTGGGTGCTCCGGTTTCCTCCCACATCCCCAAGACACTCTAAATTGGCCCTAGGTGTGCGTGCGTGTGTGTGCCTTCTGTGGAAGGTTGGGCGCTGGGCTGGCAACTTGACACCATAAAACTCCACTGCCAATTATGAGCGGACAGGTGATCCACTGTGGCAACCCCCAACCAGAAAAAGCCAGAAGAAGAAGAAGTTCTGAGTATCGGACAGTTAACTTAGCAAAAATAAAGTCCTCATTCCAGAGAAAAAACAGTCAAGTGCTTAAGCAGATCTTTTATTCAATGATGGATGAATGTGGATGTTGTACTTTGTCCTGTTGAGACTGCAATTCGGGATACCAGATCAGTGCTTCACAGATTTCACTGTCATTTTCAATACTATACGCAAATTTTCATCTACCTAAACATCAGGGAACATGTTTCCTGGTACTGTACAAGTGAAACTTATATCAGCCTCCAAACTAGCTATAGAAGCCTCAGATTCCCGCCATGGTTTAAACATTTTTATGGAATATGCTCACTCCAGTCTTCTGTTTCTAGAGTGTCTTATTTTGTACTTCACCTTATTCATTTTTTATCATCTCAAAGTGACTTTAACATCTCATATGGAATTTATTTTCAGAATAGGGAACAAACACTAAAACACTGCACCCTGTTTTAAATCTCCCTCCCCTGAGTCTGGCATGGTTCTTTCACCATTAGCACAATTTGCAAAGTATCTTGCAAACTTGAGTAGTGTGCTTTGAAAATGGCCTTTAAATTGTATTTTCTCTTCTCAAAATTTCCTTAGCTATTCTTAGTAAGCCTCAGGGATTTTTCCCATTTTGTAGCTTAAACAGAGTGAATCCTGTTGAAGCTTAGATGTACCTTTTTCACACCTGTCACAACATACAGGAGGTGGGACAGCAACCGATCTCAATTTTTACCATTTTGTTTTGTGATCTTTAGCACAGACTTCAAAATTTTACTAAAGCCTTCTGCCAATCCATAATGTCGGGAGTAGTACATAAAAGTACTTAATAAAACATTGACAAAGCTAATGCAATTCCCCAAAAAAGAATGGTGTTCCCTGGTTTATGAGTGCTTTTCATGCTAAACCTACCTTTGCAAAAAGTAAAACTAACTTTTTGGCTCATGACCACTGGATTTTCACATGGGGTACTACTTTAGGAAATTTTGGAACATAGTCAATAAACATTAAAGTGCATTGGTAGCCATTACTTCCCTTCACTATTAGACCTACAATAATCATGGATATCAGCTCTGTAAAAGGTATAGGTATCAGTGGACTTCTTAACCCAAGATGTGAAGGAGTCATTTAACAGTCTAGCATACTGCACTGAAAGTTTCAATGTCTTTCGCTACAACAATCTAATAAAACCCTTTTAAAATTATATGTTTTGCTTTGTCCATCCTGTGTCTTCCTAATATATGAATTACATGCCAGGTTCACCACAAGTGTGCATTGTAAGCGTTTTTATTACTAAGCTGCACATTTGCCAGGTCAGGCCCATTTTGTCAGTACACTTGTGGGAAGTTAAGGGTGCATCCACTTCACCTAGGGGTATAAGTGTCGCATGTCTCTTGCATTCATATGAGACACTGAGGCACTGTGATGGGTTCAAGTTGTTTATTGTACATAAACACATCAGGAGCTGTAAATGGAACATATACTTAATCTAACTGACTGACTCATTACTTTAAACACACTTGCATCTCCATTCATGCATGCATTCACTATGACTATACAAAATGGCACTGATCTTGCACATGCTCTGTAACTTATATGCACATGCTATCTAGCTACAGTGGCTGACTAGGTACAATACACAAAGAGAATGATCTACCTCCCCCTTCTTAGATTTGTTCGACATGCAATAGAACAAGATATTTTTAACACGCTAGATATGACATCAACATATAACAATAAATGAATTCAAGTCCAAGTCGTTGTGTATCTCAAAATGAGTCTGGAAATTTTATCCAATCTAGTCACAGAAACATTTCACTGGATTAGTAACAGGGACAGTCTCTGGGGATTCTTTTACAATTTAAGATCTCAGTTCTTCACAAATATTTTTGACAATTCCCACTTGGTCATATCCTTCAAATGTTTGCATTCTCACAATCTCTCTTTGTCTTAATGGTCTAAGAGGTTTGTGGATTTATTGTAGTACAACTTTTGTGACTGGTGTTTTTTTCAAAAGTTGAGGCTTGACCATTCTGTTGTTCTTTGCATTTGGTATCAATATTTGTTTACTGATTGGAATACTTGTTCTAGTCTGTCTGGACATCAATCTCTGAGCAGGTGAACCAAGCAAATTATCTCAAGGAATGTTTCTGAGATTAAGTAGGTTAAGAAAAACATTGATATCATCTCTTGGATTTCTCCAACAAGTTTTTTTTTTCTTTTTTTTTTTTGATAATATTTGGAGACTATACCTGCTACTGGATCCCTCTATTTTATTTGTGCACTCATGGATCACCTAAGATAGCCATTGACGCTCACTGGCATTTGCTGCAAGGAGTTCTTGGTTTGACTGCCTGAAAGAACTGCTTTTTTTTCCCCTTCAGTAACTTGCCCTAGGTGCTCCATCCCTACATTTTAAGCAAAGAAATACCTCTGGCAAACTCCTGAAGACAGCTTGAGTTCATCTGCTTGCCTGGTACTTAGAAAGCTACCACTAAGAAGAACCCCCCCCCCCACAAGATTGAGTAAATTAACTTGCCCTGGGTGCTCCGTCCCTATATTTTAAGCAAAGAAATACCTCTGGAAAATTCCTGAAGACACCTTGAGTTCACCTGCTTGCCTGGTACTTAGAAAGCTACCACTAAGAAGAACCCCCCCCTACAAGATTGAGTAAATTAACTTGCCCTGGGTGCTCCATCCCTACATTTTAAGCAATGAAATACCTCTGGCAAACTCCTGAAGACACCTTGAGTTCACCTGCTTGCCTGGTACTTAGAAAGCTACCACTAAGAAGAACCCCCCCCCCCCACAAGATTGAGTAAATTAACTGCCCTGGGTGCTCTGTCCCTACATTTTAAGCAAAGAAATACCTCTGGAAAACTCCTGAAGACACCTTGAGTTCACCTGCTTGCCTGGTACTTAGAACGCTACCACTAAGAAGAACCCCCCCCCCACAAGATTGAGTAAATGTATGTGCTTACAACTAATTTCTCTGCTAACTTGTTGTACTTCCTTTGAGTTAGTCTGACTTTCCGTGTGTGTGTTTTTAGCAGCCCACCGCAGACTGCTTGCCTTCTCCCCCTCCTATTAGCTCTATCTTAGAATTTCTTTTTTTGATTCATCCCTTCTGCTCACTATCTCCCTCCACCTTTAGGTGGCAGCACTTGTCTACGCAACCCCGCCAGTCACTCTTTATATACCCAATAGGTTTAATCCTCACACTAGAGCCTCTAGCCACAAGAGAAAGCTGTGATCTAATATTCACACCTGGTAATATCCCTTCCCTCCTTACTCAGACTCCCTCAGTAAGAGCTGGCTAAAATACCTTGCCCGAAAAGTAAAACAAGAAAGATTCATATAATCTAGTACAAACCTTCTCTCTTTAGTTATTTCAACTGCTTCTTGCTGTTACTTTTTTCTGCTGTACTCTCCACTTTTGGACCTTCCCTTTCCCTGCTTTTTCCCCTCTCCCCTCTCCCCTGTATTCCAACACAGTCCCTCCTCCTTCCTACTCCTCTTATCCAACCAGCTTTCCCCTATCTAATCCCATCCTCCCTGTCAATCTCCCCCCTGAGTTTACTTCGATCTCCCATGGACTTTGGCACCATTTTTCAAACCCTGTTCTAGGCGTTCACAGTATCCCTGCATTGGTCCTGCGGTTTGGGCTTCCTGATTTCGTATCCTGGTAGGTTTTGTCTAAGTATGTCTGAAGATCTCATCCCCCGGCTACTCTGTGTACCTGGCCCCAGCGTCTCATACTCTGTTTGAAATTTCTATCCTACTCTAATACCTTATGAACATACCTACCTGGTGAAAGGACTCCCTGCAAACCAAATCCATACAACTCCTCTATAGCATAAAGACTTGCCATCCTGCTTAATGAACCCTGTTCACTAGGAGGCACGAAAGTTTGAAACTTCTATCCTACTCTAATACCTTATGAACATATGTACCTAATGAAAGGACTCCCTGCAAACAAAATCCATACAACTCCTCTATAGCATAAAGACTTGCCATCCTGCTTAATGAACCCTGTTCACTAGGAGGCACGAAAGTTTGAAACTTCTATCCTACTCTAATACCTTATGAACATACGTACCTAGTGAAAGGACTCCCTGCAAACAAAATCCATACAACTCCTCTATAGCATAAAGACTTGCCGTCCTGCTTAATGAACCCTGTTCACTAGGAGGCAAGAAAGTTTGAAACTTCTATCCTACTCTAATACCTTATGAACATACCTACCTAGTGAAAGGACTCCCTGCAGATCAAATCCATACAACTCCTCTATAGCATAAAGACTTGCCATCCTGCTTAATGAACCCTGTTCACTAGGAGGCAAGAAAGTATGTGTTATCAAATAAAGTGGTAATATTTAAACACTTGCTAAATATCTAGTGTATGTATTATATGCTATCTTAGCCAGGATACCCAGCAGCCATTCTCCCCTCTCTATCCCCTAGCATTTAGATGTTTTATCACTCCTGTGCTGTCTCCTGAAACTATCCTTAGGAGCCTTCCCAAACCTTGAAACATCTCTCTCTGCTCACTTGCCTCTGTTGTTATGACTCTATCTGACCACTAGATGGCACTCTAAACTAGGATAGCACCTAAATCTTCCATCCTTCCCTGATCTCCAAAGAAATTAAAGTTCTGTCCCAGGCTTGTGAACTGTCTTCCTGCCCTATCTCTCCTTGCTACTTTCTGCTAGCTTTGCTCTCTGCTACCACTTACCTTCACAACCACTATTACCTGTCTCCCTAGACCTACTCCTTCTCAACTAAGGTACCCAGTAGTTAGCTGCTTACTGTTAGGATTTTGCTTACTTACTCGCTTACCTGTCTGAACCTGCTCCGTTCACCCTGCGGGCTCACTCCGCTCCCCTACCCTACCCCAAATTCCCACCCACCCCCAGGGGTCCTAACCTTATACCTCCTGTGGCCACACCCCCACTCCTACTCAACCAATCTCATCCTCCTACTCATCACATCCTAACAACCCAAACTCACCACTTAAAGATACTCATTACGTCTAGTAGTACTTAATCAATTACAAATTCTATATCCTAACTTACTACTAAAGCTTGCACTACCTCCCCACTCTCTTCCTCTTAAAGATACCCTACCCCAATTTATTTATTTACCTAACCTATCACCATGGCCTCTATACCCTCAAATACCAACTACTATTCCTCTTAATTGCCATCTTACCTTTACTAACTATAACCTATACACTAACTAAATATGAGCATCTGACCTTGAGTAACTAGTCAGTCCCTTAAACAAGCAACCTGGACAGACCAACTACCTTACCATAACTACATTAATATTACCTCAACACCCACCTATTTAATACCAAAGTTTCATTGTTTAGTCTACATCAACTATGACCAACCCAAGAAAACAAAATATACACCCTGTAAATTCCTAAATATCATACACAGGATTAAAAATGCTAAACTTCTAGATGGTGACATCCATCCAAACCCTGGTCCCAACACTACAACCACCACTAACCCTCCCAAACAAAATCACTCTACTTCTCAAACCATCACAAAAGTATCAAACTCCCTCCTCATAGCTCACCTCAATATACAGAGCCTAAACAATAAAGTTGCCCACCTCCATGTCCTCTTAGATATCCACTCCTTCGACATCTTTTGCCTAACAGAGACCTGGTTAAAACCTGCGACACTGGACAATGAAATCACCCCACCAGGATACAATATCATGAGATTAGATTGTATAACCAAAAGGGGCAGGGGTGTAGCAATACTATACAAAGCAGATTTGCAATTAACATCAATAAATGTGCAACCACCTTCTACTAGTAGAACAGAAATCCTTATTTCTAAACTCCAAATCAACACCCACAAATCTTTCTATTATAATATATGCCTACCTCACTCCTGGTAACAACATAACCATCCTGGAAAATATTCTTTCCTGGCTGTCAACCAACTACCCACAAGACACCATAATACTGGGTGACTTTAATATTCACTGGAATACCTGCATCTCAGACAACCAGACTACCCACATAAACCTTTATGGTTTCTTTCAAACTATCACCTCCCCCACCAGGATCCATAAACCCAACAACAAAGAAACAACTCTAGACTGGATACTAATAAACAGTCAGCCCCTTTCTTATGATACAGGAATCCTTCCTGATGATATCAGTGACCACTCACTGACCTACATAATCAGACAAAAAATGAATACACATAAACCAACCTTATATAAAACCATTCGGTCCAACAAAAACTTTAACCCTATTAACTTCCAAACTGAACTGAAAGCATGTAACTGATCACCTCTAAAATACCTCCAATTAGACAAAGCTGTATCCTACTTTAATGCCAAATTCTTAGAAATCTTGGACCATCATGCCCCATCCTGCTCAGTGAGAAATAGGACAAAAATTGCTCCATGGCTAACAAAAGAAACAAGGCACACAATTATACAGAGAAATAAAATCTGGGCCAAATGGCAAGCAACTAAAAACCCTGCTGATCATCTAGCATTTAGACAGTTGGGAAATGTCACCAAAAAGTCTATACTACTAGATAAAAGGAACTTCTATCACAACAACCAGCAAACCCATCAATATAAACCACAAAAGTTCTGGGCAGGCATTAACAGCCTCCTCCACCCAGGACAGTCCAAAACTCCCACCCCTACAGGATCCAACTATGAAAGTCCAAAGCATATTGCTAATGCCTTCAATACCTTCTTCACTGAAGCAGGCCAAACTCTCGCCAACTCACTACCTCCTGTTAACACATACCTATCATCCTCCTTGTCAACTTTAACCCCATCATTTAATTTACAACCAGTCCCAACGTCCCTTATCTGCACTCTTCTTCATAAACTAAAACCTTGCACCCTCTCAGTTGACCATTTACCAGCAGAATATCTACAGATAGCTGCAGCAGAAATATCCTTTCCTATTTCCATCCTTATAAATAGAACCATCACTGAAGGAACAATACCATCTATCTGGAAAGTCTCCCATATTATCCCACTCCGCAAAGGAGGCAACTCAACTGAACTCTCAAACTACTGTCCAATAGCTTTACTCTCCCCTTTATCTAAAATTATGGAAAAATGTATCCACCGCCAACTACTAGACCACCTACTGAAAAATAACTTACTAGCTAACTACCAACATGGCTTTAGGCCTCACCATAGTACCACCACAGCCCTCTTATCCTTTTCTGACTGTATAACAATAACCGAAACAACAATACTCTATCCTTAGCACTCTTTATTGACCTATCAAAAGCCTTTGACATGGTCAACCATCAACTTCTCTTGAACATACTTAGTTCTCTCTTACTAGATATATAGGCTTTACAGTGGTTTAAATCCTACCTTGAGAATAGGCAACAGGCTGTGCTCTGGGAAAATAATCTGTCCTCTCACCTTCCTATTACTCTAGGAGTCCCTAAAGGTTCTATCCTAGGCCCTCGCCTATTCTCAATTTTCATAAATGATCTCAATTTGATCATTCCTCAAGCTACATGTATCCAATATGCTGATGACTCCACACTAATATGCTCAGCTACCTCTACATCTCAACTTCAGGACGCTACCCAAACAGTGCTTAACAGCGTAGAAAGATGGTTCTTACAACATAGCCTCCTCCTGCATTCTAAAAAAAACAAAACTACTACTCTTCACTCCCACACAAAGGTCCCCCCCAATTCACTTCACAGTTATATCCAGTGATGGTATCATTATATCTCCCGACCCAATTACCAAGCTCTTAGGGGTTACAATAAACCATAATCTTAGGTTTGACATACATATTAACATTACAATAAAAACAGTAAACAGAAAATTAGGCTCCCTCTATAGGATTAAACCCTTCCTTACTCCAACAGCTAGAACAACTATTGCCCTCACCCATCTAATTTCCACCCTCCTTTATGCCTGTCCCATCTATACCAACCTATCAAGAAACAACCTTAAAAAACTAGCTACCTCCTACAACAATATTGCCAGATTTGCTACTGGTTCCTCATTTAGAACTCACCACTGTCAAAACCTAAAACAACTAGGATGGCTAGAACTTCATAATCAACTCCAAATTTAACAAATTATTATCGCCCATAATATCCTTTATCTTCCAAAAAATTCTCCTATACTTACTAACCTTCTTACCCCCTATAGTAATTTGACAATCCTTCGCTCAGCCAATAAAGTACTGGTATCCACAGTCAAATCCAAAAATAAGGCACTGTTGGCAAATCCTGGAACCTCCTTCCCTTTGAACTCTCATCTCTCTCCTCAGTAAAAATGTTCAAAAAACAACTCAAACAACACATTTGTAACCACTGGTTATGCCCATGTAGTAACCCAGACTAATCTTACCACCACTTTCTCTGTAGCCTTCCCTCATTACCATTTGCAATTGGATTCCTACTCTCACCATGCCTCATACAGTAGTCTCACCTTTACTTTATTTTAGTATTTTTAACCGTTGAACTCACATACAATTTTTCTAATTGTGTACTTGCTTAGCAAGTAGCAGTAATCTATTTAGTACATAAAAACATCCATATAAACTTTCTTTTTACTTACTACTACATGCTTCCCTTATGTTGCTAGGACTATAGGATAAATGGTATAACTCTGCTAAATACTGCTCCTTGAGCTGCTACATTTATTTGTGTTTTTTTACCTCTCTTTCTTATTGTGTGCCACTTTAAAATAGTTTGTTGCTCTATCTGTTTCTTATCCTCTGTTCCTTTAATAATGATATTTGTCTATATAAAATGTGTATTCTTCAGCTCAAAATAGTACTGTACCTTAAGTTGTTACAGAATTATTTATCTGTACCTGAAGTTGTAAATTTTGCTTATGTGGAGCTTTTCTCCCCGGGCCTCTGCTGAAAATGGACATATATCCAGTTAGACTAGCTCGGTCAACAAATGTAAAATAAAATAAATAAAAATAAAATAAAGTAATTGTACATGACTGTGGAACACCTACTGTGCTTATCTCTCTGTATTTGCTGTTAATTTGTTCTATTAGATACTGCAGTCCCCGTATGTGTGTTTTTCCCCTTTACTGTGCTTGTCGCGTTGAATCTGTATAAGACTGTAGAACACCTACTGTGCTAATCTCCATGTACTTTGCTGTTTGATTGTTGCTTGTGTTGGCATCTTCCCCTCTACTGCTTATGTAGCAATCAACTTAGATCACATTGTAACATACTAAATCATTGCTTTCCTCCTGCAAGCTGTTTTATGGGTCTATTGAGGCTACGTATTAACTCCGTTGCTCCAATTTAAAGTTTACTGGGTGAACGGCATAGTCGCCTGCATAGCCTTTTGGTTTACTCTACTATATTTATCCTGCTGAAAGAATACCACTAAGTGAAGTACTGAATGCCTATTACTTTAGGTTTTCCTCACTCAATTACAGGCACAGCGGCTACTATTTTAATATTTACATCCATTTAAGGCACCACGTGGCCAGTGTATAGTCTCTGGATATAGCGTAGCACAAAACAAAAAGCAAGCTTAATTAAAGTGCACAGCAGAACGCTCACCTTTATAATCTTTAATTGTATTTGCTGTACACCTGCTAAGAAAACTTTACTGCGCCTGATAAAGCACGCCAAACTAAAATTGTACAGCTGTATGCCTGCTTTTACTATCCAAAAGATGCGCTACTGAACGCCTGTTATTTTCATAGTCTTTACCGCACATATCACAGGACAACTGTTTTTATTTATTTTTTCTCTCTGCATTGTGTTTTATGGGCACCACGCGACATATATACATTTGCTAAAGCTGTTATTTTATTTTTCACCTTTAAACTACTGCACTGTTAAAATACTCCCGTGGTTTCACTATATTATTGGAAGATATTACAGTTTAAATGTCTTACTCTCACGTTGCTCAATTCTGACTGTTTGTAAGGGCATCAAATGACTGTTTTTTACACTGTTCTGAAGCTGTTTGAATTTCTATTTTAATGTTATATTTTCACTGTAATGATGAATTAATACTGTATTTCTACTGGATATTGCTTTGCTTACTACTGTCTACTCCATGCTTTACTGTGAAACAACTACTTGCTCTCTAACTGTCCTGGGTCTCTAATATATAACTCAGTTGCAAAAGCTGTTACTATTCAAATCTCATTTCTGAAGCTCAAGTAATACCTCTCTGTAGCCTATCCTCCATTATCTGTGCTCTGCTTCATTATCCCCTCTGCTCTACTCTGCCTTCAGGCCCACCTTCTTTCCCCTTGTTCTTACCTTTTTTACCTGCAATTTAACTAACTGTGTTGTGTCTCTCTCATTTCTACAGTACCGTGCCCTGGGTGCTCCGTCACTACATTTTAAGCAAAGAAATACCTCTGGCAAACTCCTGAAGACAACTTGAGTTCACCTGCTTGCCTGGTACTTAGAAAGCTACCACTAAGAAGAACCACCCCCCATTTAGCCCTATCTTAGAATTTTTTTTTTTGATTCATCCCTGCTGCTCACTATCTCCCTCCACCTCTAGGTGGCAGCACTTGCCTACGCAACCCTGCCAGTCACTCTTTATATACCCAATAGGTTTAATCCTCACACTGGAGCCTCTAGCCACGAGAGAAAGCTGTGATCTAATATTCACACCTGGTAATATCCCCTCCCTCCTTACTCAGCCTCCCTCAGTAAGAGCTGACTAAAATGTCTTGCCTGAAAAGTAAAACAAGAAAGAATCATATAATCAATAAAAACCTTCTCTCTTTAGTTATTTCAACTGCTTCTTGCTGTTACTTTTTTCTGCTGTACTCTCCTCTTTTGGACCTTCCCTTTCCCTGCTTTTTCCCCTCTCCCCTCTCCCCTGTATTCCAACACAGTCCCTCCTCCTTCCTACTCCTCTTATCCAACCAGCTTTCCCCTATCTAATCCCATCCTCCCTGTCAATCTCCCCCCTGAGTTTACTTCTATCTCCCACGGACTTTGGCACCATTTTTCAAACCCTGTTCTAGGCGTCCACAGTATCCCTGCATCGGTCCTGCAGTTTGGGCTTCCTGATTTTGCATCCTGGTAGGTTTTGTCTAAGTAATTGTACATGATTGTGGAACACCTACTGTGCTTATCTCGCTGTATTTGCTGTTAATTTGTTCTATTAGATACTGCAGTCCTCAAGCGTGTGTTTTTCCCCTTTACTGTGTTGGTCGCGTTGAATCTGTATAAGACTTTGCTGTTAGATTGTTTAATTAGATACTGCTGCTTGTGTTAGCATCTTCCCCTCTACTGCTTATGTAGCAATCAACTTAGATCACATTGTAACATACTAAATCATCTCTTTACTCCTGCAAGCTGTTTTATGGGTCTATTGAGGCTAAGTATTAACTCTGTTGCTCCAATTTAAAGTTTACTGGGTGAACGGCATAGTCGCCTGCATAGCCTTCCAGTTTACTCTACTATATTTATCCTGCTGAAAGAATACCACTAAAGTGAATTATTGAATGCCTATTACTTTAGGTTTTCATTATTCAATTACAGGCACAGAAGCTACTATTTTACTATTTACGTCCATTTAGGGCACCACGTGGCCAATATATAGCCTCTGGATATAGCGTAGCACAAAACAAAAAGCAAGCCTAATTAAAGTGCAAAGCAGAATGCTCACCTTTATAATCTTTAATTGTATTTGCTTTATGCCTGCTAAAAAAAGTTACTGTGCATGGTAGAGCACACCAAACTAAAATTGTACAGCTGTATGCCTGCTTTTACTATCCAAAAGATGCGCTACTGAACGCCTGTTATTTTCATAATCTTTACCGTGCATATCACAGGACAACTGTTTTTATTTATTTTTTCTCTGTGCATTGTGTTTTATGGGCACCACGCGACATATATACATTTGCTAAAGCTGTTATTTTATTTTTCACCTTTAAACTACTGCACTGTTGAAATACTCCCGTGGTTTCACTATATTGTTGGAAGTTATTACAGTTTAAATGTCTTACTCTCATGTTGCTCAATTCTGACTGTTTGTAAGGGCATCAAATGACTGTTTTTTACACTGTTCTGACGCTGTTTGAATTGCTATTTTAATGTTATAGCTTCACTGTAATGATGAATTAATACTGTATTTCTACTGGATATTTCTTTGCTTACTACTGTCTACTCCATGCTTTACTGTGAAACAACTACTTCCTCTTTAACTGTCCTGAGTCTCTAATATATAACTCAGCTGCAAAAGCTGTTACTATTCAAATCTCATTTCTGAAGCTCAAGTAATACCTCTCTGTAGCCTATCCTCCATTATCTGTGCTCTGCTTTATTATCCCCTCTGCTCTACTCTGCCTTCAGGCCCCCCTTCTTTCCCTTGTTCTTACCTTTTTTACCTGCAATTTAACTAACTGTGTTGTGTCTCTCTCATTTCTACAGTAACATGCCCTGGGTATTCTGTCCCTACATTTTAAGCAAATAAATACCTCTGGCAAACTCCTGAAGACACCTTGAGTTCACCTGCTTGCCTGGTACTTAGAAAGCTACCACTAAGAAGATCCCGCCCCCACAAGATTGAGTAAATGTATGTGCTTACAACTAATTTCTCTGCTAACTTGTTGTACTTCCTTTGAGTTAGTCTGACTTTCCGTGTGTGCATTTTTAGCAGCCCACCGCAGACCGCTTGCCTTCTCCCCCCTCCTATTAGCTCTATCTTAGAATATTTTTTTGACTCATCCCTGCTGCTCACTATCTCCCTCCACCTCTAGGTGGCAGCACTTGCCTACGCAACCCCGCCAGTCACTCTTTATATACCCAATAGGTTTAAACCTCACACTAGAGCATCTAGCCATGAGAGAAAGCTGTGATCTAATATTCACACCTGGTAATATCCCCTCCCTCCTTACTCAGCCTCCCTCACTAAGAGCTGGCTAAAATACCTTGCCTGAAAAGTAAAACAAGAAAGAATCATATAATCTAGTACAAACCTCCTCTCTTTAGTTATTTCAGCTGCTTCTTGCTGTTACTTTTTTCTGCTGCACTCTCCTCTTTTGCTCTTCCCGCTCCTTTCGCCCTGTGGGCTCACTCTGCTCCCCTACCCTGCCCCCAATTTCCACCCGCCCCCAGTACTCCTACCCTTATTCATCACTTGCCCCTCCCTCTTAGTCCTATTACCCAATTACTACACCCCTTTCAACTCCTCCCACAAAAATCCCTCCCTCCCACACTCTTCCAGTCTTACTCCACTTACTCACCCACAATCTCCTCCTCTCTCCGTTAATTCCTAGAAAACCTCAATCCCACTAAAACCCTCTCTCATTATCAGCCTTTCTCTCCCCTTCACATCTACACTTATCTCTCTCTCTCATCTAACATGACCTCCTTAAATTACCACACTTTCCAGGTCCAGTGTCTTCTTTCTCTCTTCCTAATTCCCCTATGCTATGCTAGCTCATATTCCTCCCTTACTTGTCCATTACTACCCAAAAAAGTAACCTCCATACAATTCCATCCTCATCCTCACTATTACTCACATTTCCACTCTATCTCCCCCTTTCTCATTCAGCCCAACCCTCTCCACCTATTCCACCCTAAATTCTTCCTCTTCACCTGCAAGGCTAAGATACTGTCACCTAATCTAATCTCAAAACTCCCTGAACACATTCCTAGCAAACCAAAATGTCTACAAGACATTCCCTTCAACAACATAATCCAAGCCGGTGATATCCATCCCAACCCCGGTCCTTCTCACTGTAAATAACACCAACCCCTCTACTTCTTCCTCCCACATTAATCACCTAAAGATCATTACTATCAATGCACAGAGTCTTTGTAACAAAGTTCACCACTTCCATACTTGGCTAAACCACAACCAACCTGACATCCTAGCCATAGCTGAAACTTGGCTCAAACCCTTCATCTCCAACTCAGAGATCCTGCCCCAAGGATACAATATTCTCAGAAATGACTGACTAGGAAAAAAAGGTGGTGGCACTGCCCCAGTCTACTCTAACCTCCTCACCTTAATTCCCCACCAAATTCCAATCCAACAATTTCAAAACACCAAACTAACTGCTGGACTACTTAAGTTAAACAAGCACAAAAATATTTGCTTCATTGCCCTCTATATCTCTCCTGGTAATAATAGCTCAACTCTCGAGAAAATTTTCTTATGGGCATCCACAAAAATTAACTACGAAACTTATATCTTAGGAGATGTAAATATTGACTGGAACAAAATAATTAGCCCCTCTCTATCCCTATCCATCAACCTCTACAACTTTACTCAAACAATCCACTCTATCACTCGACCTAATAAAACAAATCCCCCCTGGTTCCACTTTAGATTGGATCCTAGTCTCAAATCCTAACAAAATAACCTACTCAGGCACAATTCCAGATACCATTAGTGACCACCTCCCAGCCTTCATCCATCGCTCCACTAGCTCTTCCCCATACCAACACCAATACATTCACACTCATAACCTCACCAACTTTAACCCCACCACTTTCTCAAACTTACTCAAACAAATGAACTGGCAAACTCTAAAAACCCTTCCGCTTGACAAAGCCATAGACTACTTCAACTCCATCTTCCTTGACACTCTAAACTCCCTAGCCCCCCTAAGATATAAACGAATAAAAACTAATACAGCTCCATGGCTTTCCAAACAAACAAAACAGGCTATGCACCAAAGAGATAAACTTTGGAAGCTCTACCAAAATAATAAACTGCCCACTACCCTGCTTCAATATAAACAGCTCCGCAACCTAGTAAAACAGCTAATCACCAAAGACAAAAAATCCTACTATATCAAGCTCCGGTCCAATAACAATAAAAGCCCAAAGCAATTCTGGAATTCTATAAACTCTCTCCTCCATCCAGGCTAAAAGAATAATTCCTGTCCTGACCCAAGCAAATCTGACCCAGAACTAGGCACTGAATTCAATTCATTTTTCATAGAAAGCATCTCTGCCCTTACCAAATCTTTTCCTAACAATAACCCAACTGCCCCTCACTCTCAGCCTCCAAACTCTCTTAACAACCCTCCTCTTCTGTTTGAGCTTAAACCAGTCTCCACAAACTTTATAAAAAACTCCTTTCCAAACTGAAACCATGCAGTAATGCTCCTGACAATATTCCCCTCTCCTACCTAAAATATGCTGCAGATGGTATTGCTCTTCCTATCAGCATCATTATAAACAGATCCATAAATGAATCCTACATCCCCAAACTTTGACGCTCAGCTTATATCATCCCTCTCCATAAAGGAGGCAAAAATACAAGTGTCTCTAATTTCCGCCCCATTGATCTGCTCTCCCCAATCTCTAAAATCCTTGAAAAATGCATTCACCACCAACTTATGCAATTCCTAACCCAAAACAATCTTCTCACACCCACCCAGCATGGTTTCCACCCAGCCCACAGCACCATATCCTCCCTTCTCTCTTTACTTGAAACTGTCAATCAAGCCAGAGACTCTGGACACCTAGTTTCTACTGTTTTACTAGATCTGTCTAAGGCATTTGACACAGTTTCCCACAACCACTTACTCAACCATCTCTCAGACCTTCACCTCTCAACAAAAACTCTATCCTGGTTCTCTAGTTATCTATCAGACAGATCTCAGGCAGTCAAATGGAAGAACTCCATCTCTTCTTTCCTACCTACCCATACAGGAGTACCACAGGGATCCATCCTCGGGCCCATGCTTTTCAACATTTTCATCAATAACTTCCACACTGCTATTCCAGATGCAAAAATCATTCAATATGCCGACGATTCTACCTTAGTCTGCTTTGCTACTAACTTCTCTGAACTGCTGAAAAAAACTCAAACTGCATTCTCCACAACAGAAAACTGGATGCACCAAAACCACCTCTCTCTCAATGCAAATAAATCTAAAATCCTACTATTCCCCCCCTCTAAGACCTACTCCTATAACAATAATGAATTCAAAGTCCTTAGCCAATCCAACTCACCCATAGAAGTGGTACCTTCTGCAAAACTCCTAGGCATAACTGTTGATGAACACCTCAAGTTTGACACCCACATTCAACAAAACATTAAAAAAAAAACACCAAAAGCTAGATATGTTGTATAGGAACAATCGCTTTCTCTCTAATTTCACTAGGCATACTCTGGCCACTACATATCTTTTTCCTTCCTTATTATATGGTGCTCCTCTCCTAACCAACCTGTCCACCTCTACAACCTCCAGACTCGAAAACTGCTACAATAAAATCTCTAAATTTGCCACCAATTCCAAACATTCCACCCATCATTGCCTCACCCTTCAATCCTTGAATTAGCTAGAAATTTCTAACCACCTGGACTACCTGCAACTATCCACAGCACATAGACTTATATTCCATCCCACAAAATGCCCTGCTCTAGCTAATATCCTTCCCCCTTATATTCCTAACAGAACACTTAGATCTGAGCACCAGAATCTAATTGCTATCCACAAACCTAAGCACCCTGCTGGTCATCTGCTCCTCTCTTATGCTCTAGGCAAAAAATGGAATTCCCTTCCCTCCACACTAAGAACCACATCTAACTCTGACAACTTCAAAATCCAACTTTTCAAACACTTGTCCACTAAATGGAAATGCACCTGCCTCCACCCTACTTAATCCTTGCTATTTCTATGCCCTAGGAGTCCTTTCCCCTGGTACTCAGCTCTCTTAATCTCCCACAGTCTCATACCTATAACCCTTTACAAGCTCTCTTTAACTTCTTTAGCTTCACTATCTTTAACCAACTTAAAATTCCTAGAGCTGTGCTCACTTGACTAAACCTGTAATTAATGTAAATATTGTGAATCATTTTCTACTTTCTACTTTAATTATGTATATAAAGAAGCATAATCTGATTCCTCAACAAATGTAATTTAACTGACACTCACTCTCAACACTCATTTTCCCTTGCATCTAAAGTAACTGAATCACCCTTAACTTCTCTCTTAACAGATTCTTCCAACTACGCTTGTTGTAAATTCTTATTTGGGTTTCCCAATACAATGTTATCTTGTATACTCCTGCATTTTATTGTAATTTGAACTTGTATAATGTTTTCTTGGAGCTTTTCTCCCTGGGCCTTCACTGAAAACAGGTCATGTTGACCCAGTGGATTTCCCTGGTAACCAAACTGGAAATAAATAAATATTTTCCACATTGAACTGCACGCTCAGCTAATCCATTGGACTGTGGATCCTCAGGACTATTACTAACATGGACAAAGTCCCAAGACTCAGCAAAATTCTTGAACTGCTGAATTGTAAACTGTGCAGCATTGTTAGAGATGACTTTGTGAGGACTAACATGAACAGAAAAATGTCTCTTCAAATTCATAATGACAGTGCTGGACATTAAGTTAGGAAGAAGGTCAATTTCAAACCAATTACAATAAGACTCTACTGACACTAAGTAATGTTGACCATTCCATTCAAAAATATCAGTAGCAACTGTCGTCCATGGTAGTTCAGGAATCTGGTTTAGCTGAAGTGGTTCTTTTTGTTGGAACAATTTAGTACTGTTGGAAATTGAACATGCCAAAGTTTCCTTCTCTATATCTTTTGACATAGAAGGGCAAAATACTATGCCTCTTGCCCTTCTTTTGGCAGAATCAGAACCAGGGTGACCACAATGCAAAATTTTGATATATTCCTGTTGTAATGCTGAAGGAATTACCACTTTAGGACCTTTCATGATGATGCCATCATCTATCGTGAGTCCATCTTTGTAAGGAAAATACTTCTGTATGTTAAGTGGTAAACTAGTTTGTCATGCTGGCCATCCTTGACTGATAAAATATTTCAGCTTCTGGAGAATTGGGTCTGAAGTGTGATGTCTGAGTTCATCAAGACTTGATGAGGAAAAATTTCTGACTTCCATGACTTCAAAGTCTGCTTTCTCATTGTCATGCTGTTCTGTGGTTTGTCTGGGTGCTCTTGACAAACCATCAGCAAGGTATAGAAATGTGCCTTTTTTATAGACAATATTGAAATTGTACTTTTGTGATTTTAGCATCATGCATTGCAAATGTGCTGGTGCTGTTATGTATTGGCTTTGTCAGGACTATCACTAGAGGTGGGTGATAAGTCTCTATGTGAACAGGTTTGCCATAAATATAATCACGGAACTTCGAACATGCAAACACTACTGCCAAAAGCTCTTTTTCAATTTGTGCATACTGCATTTCAGTTTGGTTTAAAGTTCTGGATTCATAGGGTACTGGTATGCCTACCTGAAGACATACTGCACCAAGACCATACTTTGAAGCATCACACGAAAGAGTTATAGGTTTGTGAACATCATAATATCTCAGTGTGGGTGGACTGTCAGTTTTGTCAAATGCTTTTTGTTGTTGTTCCAACCAGGACCAGTTTACATTTTTGTGTGACAACTCATGTAACAGTGCCGAATGCTCACTCAGGTCTGGAATGAACTTTCTTAAATAGTTGACCATACCAAGAAAATGTTGTAAAGATGTGACATTTTCTGGAACTGGCATCTCAAGAATTGCTGCTTGCTTAGACAGATCTGGTTGTAAGCCAGAACTGGTAAACAAATGTCCCACATAAGCAACTTCTTTCAGTTTGAATTTACATTTCTAAGGATTCAGTTTAAGATTTACTTCACAAAAATGGTCTAGAAATTTCTTGAGGTTTCTATCATGTTCAGCTTTGCCATTGCCCCCTATAATAATGTCACCTACTATGATAGCACATGGATAACCTGAAAAATTTGTTCCATTGCAAGTTGAAATACTTCACTGGCAGAATTTATCCCAAATGGCATTCTCAAGAATCTGTATCTACCAAATGGTGTACTGAAAGTGGCTAACAATGAAGATTTGTGATCCAGAGAAATTTTCCAAAATTAACTTTTTACATCTAAGAAAAAACAGTGGGATTTGGCATGAGAGCAGCTACTTCTAGTGTGCACTTCGGATGATGAGGATGTCTAAGCGCTTTGTTTAAATCTCTCGGATCAATACATATTTGAATATTTATTTATTTATTTGTCATTTGTTTACTGGGGTGGTCCAACTGGGCATAGCCCTTTTTCAGTGAAGACCCGGGGAGAAAACCTCCAGTTAAATCATAAGCAAAAAATGTAACAGTACAAATACATAAAAGTATTTACGAGAATATTGCAATATAGCATCGGTAAGGATAAAATGTTATACCAAATGACAGAAGTTTACAATAAAAAGACAAAGTAAGAAAAAGAAGAAGAATTTTACAAGAAAAAGACAATGTAAAAAGAAGAAAGCGTAAGAATAATACTAGAAGAAAGAATGATAGGGCAACAGATAAGGGAGAAGAATGAACAGAGAATTAACTGGAGTGTAGCAAAAAGAAGACCCAGTAAGGAAGGGGTTCAAGTTGGATGATTACAGAGACAAGACCAGGAACAAAAAAAAAAATTGTAAGCCTGTTTCCTACTTTTCCTGTAATTAGTGTTCCAGATACAGATTTGCTGTATCCAGGACTGTTTGTAAGCTTCCGAGCCCCCCCCCAAGCCTTTCTGTTTTAGAAGGAAGCCTTCTAGCTTATCAGTGGGAGTGGTAAGCATTAGGTAACCTGTCTACCACACAAGGAGTGGTTCTGGCCCAGAATTTGTAGTTATTGGCCGTTTGGGCAGTCTTCCATCTCTCTCAACTTTCTGATTTGAAGGCCTGCATTTGCACTTGTTTCTGTCCTGTAACTCCTGGGCCCATCTCATTTGCTCACTCAAAAAAAAAAAAAAAAAAATGTATCTGCTTTTACTGTATTTGTGTTTCTTCCTACTTTATTTTGCTTTTGCGTCATCTTAAAAGTACTCAATTTTATTTATTACTGCTTGGTGTAACTCATTCTAAGCCTTTTAGTTTAAGCACTTGGTCTTCAGACCAGTTGTTTTACATTAAGAAGGTTTGTGGTCTGCACTGTAGTGGCAGAACAGGTAGCTTACATCCTTCTAAGTTGGGAACTGCTGATTGAGGGCTCAGTGTCTGTTATTCTAAAAGTGTATTAATTCTGGTTTAAGCACTTGAGCTTCAGGCCAGTTATTTTACATTAAGAGGGTTCGTGGTCTGCACTCTTGTGGGAGGAGAGGCTGGACTCTGCCCTTCTGAGCTGGGAATTTCTGGTTAAAGGCTTATAGTGCCTGCATATTTGAACTGCTTCTTACTGAAATTGGTACACCTTGTTTGCTGTAGCATAGACTAGATCCAGGCCTGCTGAATCTAGCTTTGTTTGTATAACTTGAGCACTAATCTAGGCATTCTTTAAAGTATTCAATTGTATTTATTATTGCTTGGTAGTAACTTGATTAAAGTGTAGCTATCATTCTAAGTCTTTTGGATTAAGCACTTGGGCTTCAAACCAGTTGTTTTACATTAGGAAGGTTTGTGGCCTGCACTGTGGTGGCAGGACAGGTAGCTTACATCCTTCTAAGTTGGGAACTGCTGATTGAGGGCTCAGTGTCTGTTATTCTAAAAGTGTATTAGTTCTGGTTTAAGCACTTGGGCTTCAGGCCAGTTATTTTACATTAAGAAGGTTCATGGTCTGCACTCTTGTGGGAGGAGAGGCTGGACTCTGCCCTTCTGAGCTGGGAATTTCTGGTTAAAGGCTTATAGTGCCTGCATATTTGAACTGTTTCTTACTGAAATTGGTACACCTTGTTTGCTGTAGCATAGACTAGATCCAGGCCTGCTGAATCTAGCTTTGTTTGTATGCTTGTTGTTTGTTTGCTTGTTATTTCCCTGAAATGCTAATTCCACCTAAAATGCGGCTTTTCAGTGCTTCTGTGGATGCCTAGTGATATCTGCATTGCTTACTGTACTTATTTTCTTGTTTCACTTGAAAGAAAGTTACTGTTTGTCGTTTTTGCATTTAAGTTACCTGTAACACATTGCATTTAAGTTACCTGGCACATGCTCACTAAAGCAATTATATAAGTCAGCACTAAAAAATTAAAAGCACTACACCCTCACAAACTCCACTTGAGTACCTTGTTCCCCATTGGCCCTTTTTTTCAATTATAAAGGAATTCCCAATACTATTCTAGCATGTCCAAAGGTCAGTTGTCAATCTCCTCTCCGGTCCAGCTGGTGAATCTGGGAATCTTGAGGCAATGTTACAACTGCCTCATGTACACAGACAACCCTCTCCTCCTCCCAACAAATTCCAACACATGTGAGAGATGCAACCATATAGCCAAACTGGAGGCTAAGCTCTCTCAACTCAGTACTGGCGTAACCAGTCAGGAGGAGAAGGAAACCACACTCACTACAATTCCAGTCTCACATAGACCTACCACGACAGCAAACCAAACACATAAACACACAAAAACATACTTGGAGGCTCTAAATAAAAATCTGCCTAAGCAGCAGAGACCTCCAAAGCAGACACCCAAGCAACCGCTATCCCAAAACAAAACACATGCAACACATAGCTCACAAAGCCAGTGTGCCAAACAGTCACAGCCCTTAAGGCTAAACAACACACCTGATACACTTTTAATAGGTGACTCTATTGTCAGGCACACTGACATCCCGCTCACCAGGCTGAACAAGGAGAAGGTCATGGTGAGCTGCCTGTCGGGCGCTAGGATCCGCCACATAACACAAGCACTCAGGTCACTCCAAGGCAAGTACAAATATGACTCAGTCATTGTCCATGCTGGTGTGAATGACCTGAGACGTACCTCCCTGGACTACATGAAAAGAGACATAGAGGAGCTCTCTGAGCATGTAGCCCAGGCCGGTATGACCCTGACCTTGAGTAGCATCTTACCCTCACCAAGAATGATGCCACAATATGAAGACAAGATGATCAGTTTCAACAATTGGCTTAAGTATTTGTGTCATTCAAAGGGGATCCAATGCCTGTCAGCCTGGGATGACATGCTCGACAAGCCACGATGCTTCACTAGGGATGGCTTGCACCTGTCACCCCTGGGCTTTCGGATATTGACAAAGGCTCTTGCTACCCCCATAGTGCCTTTTTTAGGCAAGGCTCAAAAGACAAATCCACCTCCATAGGTATCACAAGGGATAAGAAACTAAGAGTAATGCTGCTCAACGCCAGAAGTCTAAACCTCAAGATGTACGCACTCGAAACTCTCCTTAGCATGGAGAACATTGATATCTGTGCAGTAACAGAAACCTGGTTCAAGGCTCCCGAGAGCACCCCAGCACTACCAGGTTATACCTCATACCATGCTTTTCGGCCCCAAAACTTGGACCGAACCACAAAAGGAGGGGGAGTGTCAATATTCGTCAAAGATACCCACACCTCCAGGTTGGTGACACAGCACGAAGCATCAGAGACTATCCATGTGCAACTAACAGTGGGTAAAACTGCCTTCCAGTTTATAGCCTGCTACAGACCACCCTCCCAAACCCAGGAACCCCACTCGGCCTTCCTGAGAACACTGGAAAATATGAAGGTCTCTCCAAACACCATTATATTGGGCGACTTCAACTACCCAAACATAGACTGGGAGCATTACTCTAGCTCCAATACCCTAGCCCAAAGGTTCCTAGAATTTATAAACTCAAATGCTATGGAACAACTTGTTACCACTCCCACAAGAGGGGAAAACATACTGGACCTGATCATCACCAACATGGGGACTCTATGCTCCAGACCAGAAGTGTATCCCTCACTGGTAAGATCAGACCATAAACTAATCTCACTGGATATTCACATCCCGACCCCACCCCCTGCCCAGAAAACCACAGTGAAAAACTTCTCTAAAGCAAATTTCACACTCCTCAAAACCGAGGTGGAATCCTTCAAAACCCCCGGGCCTGTGGAAAATACGGCCCAGACCGCAGAATCCTTTATAAACGCATTCTATGAACACCTTCAGGAATGCATGGATCATGCAATCCCAAATAAAACCAAGACCCAATCCTCCAAAGGCAGACGTCCTGTCTGGTGGACCCCAGCCATAAACAAACTATACAATAGAAGGAGGAAGCTACTACATGATAGAGCAAAATCCCAAAAAGGGAAGACATCTCTGATTAGTATTAGCAAAAAACTACGGGTACTCATAAAATCGTCTAAGGCCAGCTTCGAGAGAAAAATTGCACAGGACACTAAGGATAATCACAATGCTTTCTTTAGTTATGTTAGGAACCTGGGTGGGAATTCCCAGATATACTCAGAATTAGTCCAAAATGACAAAAAATACACCGAATCCACAGACATTGCCAACATCCTAGCTGACAGGTTCAGCAAACCCCCCACCAAAAGGGCAAATATCTATCCCAGCAGAGTGCTGCCCCCCTGACATCTCAGATGCTCAGGTAAGAGCCGCCCTCTCCAAAGCAAAAAACACAGCATCAATGGGACCAGACGGTGTCCCGGGCTGTGTCCTACATGAACTCCAAGAAGAGCTAAACCCAAACATAAAACTACTGTTCAGTCTCAGCCTTACTACAGGATATGTACCCAAAGAGTGGTGTACAGCAGCAGTGGTCCCTCTCCACAAAGGTGGTGCCTCAACGGATCCTGGAAACTATCGCCCCATAAGCCTGACTAGCTTGGTCTGCAAAGCTATGGAAAGGATCATCATGGACCTCATAAATAAAGATATTGGGGACCTACAGACACTGGATCCTACCCAGTTCGGCTTTGTTAAGGGCAGATCCTGCCTCTTAAACCTGGTAGATTTCTTTGAAACAGTCACCAAGGCCATTGACGAGGGGAAGGTGGTCCACACAGCCTACCTGGACCTCACAAAAGCCTTCGATACAATACCCCACTCGGGCATTATAGATAAGCACACCAGCTTAAATATAAACCCCTATGTCACTAGATGGGTTGCAAACTGGCTCAAGGACAGAACCCACATGGTTAGAATTGCTGGAGCCATGTCAGACTCCAAACCAGTTACAAGTGGCTTCCCACAAGGCTCAGTCCTGGGACCTCTCTTGTTCGGTATATATTTCTCGGAGGTACAGGCCAGCACATTAGGACTGTGGCTGACCAAGTTCGCAGATGACTGCAAACTGGGCGCCATAATTGACTCTCCAGCCGACACAAGCATCCTCCAAAAGGGCCTCATAGAAACAGACAACTGGTGCCAGAGCCATGGCCTCAAGCTAAACACCAAAAAGTGTATAGTCATCCCCTTTGGCAAAAACAAAGTGCCCACAAATTACCACATAGGTGGTAATCCATTAAGTACAGAAGAAGTAATTAGGGACCTGGGGACCCAAGTTGATAGCAATCTCTCATTTGACAACCACGTGGCCAAAGTGGTTAGAAAAACATTTTATATAGCCCACCTAATCATGAAGGGATTCACATCTAGATCAGGGGAGTTCATCGTGCCTCTTTACTCATCCCTCATCAGGCCCATAATTGAGTACAATGCCCCTTTTGGGATGTACCTTACCAGACACCTGCAGCAACTGGAAAGACCCCAAAGGTACCTCACCAAGAGGATCAAAGGGCTCAAACAGACGCCATATGCTGCCCGGTTAAAGAAACTCCAGCTCTACTCAGTGGCATACTGCCTGCTCAGAGGCGATCTGTGCCTGACGTATAAAGCCATGTCCAACCCAGAATTAATGGACATGCTGCACCTCAGAAAATCCAAATCACATCGAGCTACGCGCTCGAGATACTTGAACCTTAGCACTGAAATAAATAGGACATGCTGGAGGGACAGATTCATAACCCAGAGGCTCCCTTCACTCTGGAATAAAATCCCAGTCCAGGTTAGGCAGAGTCCCTCATTGACTCTCTTCAAGAGGAATCTTGATGAGTGGATGGGAGATCATAGGTTTACCCCGGGTATCACTTCTGTGTCACTGTTAGACAGAGGCACAGTATTCTAACCTCAAAAAAGGGCATAGCAAAATTAATTTAAAATGGGTGGCGAAAGCCAAACACACTCTGGCTAGGCTTATAAATGCCCTAGGGCAGATAGCCTAGTATGAACCTATGAACCTATGAACCTATGAACTATTTAGGTATAATTTAAGTGCTTTCTTAAATTCGTAGACATTAGAGATAACTCTTAGGGGTAATGGGAGCTTGTTCCATTGTAAGGCAATAGAGGAGCTAAAAAGATACTGACCAATTGATTTTTTAGATTTGTAGATTTCTAGAAGGTGTTGATCAGAGTTTCTGAGAGATCAAGAGGGGGTGTAAAGGGAGATAAGAGCAGAGATACTAGGGCAAGTGGAAGGTTTATTCAGGATAGAATGAATAACTGGAAGTTGAGAGAATAATAGTTGGTTAGAAAATTCTAGCCAGCCAAGTGACCTCAGGGCTCGGCAATGATGAGAGTTAAAAGACATGTTAGTGGCACATCTGGCTACTTTAGTGTAGGTAGAGTCCAATCTGGTGAGGAGGGAAGACTGTAGATTGGTTAGGATTTCTGAGCTATAAAAGAGATTAGGAAGGAGGTAGGCATGGGTGAGTGTAATTCTAGAGTCAGGGGTGAGGAACGGTTTATTTCTATACAACAAACCGAGATTTTGGTGTGTTTTCGTAATACAGTGAATATCATCTGAGCTTTTCTTATGAACTCCAACCATGGAGGATACCCATTCAGTCAGTCCTTTTACTAGAGTAAGAACACCTAAATTCACCATTTTGTCAAGCTCTGCTTTTACTTTGTTCTGGTATGCTACCGGAACCTTCTTTGCTGGTCTGACAACTGGGCTTACATCATGGTTTAACTTCATAAAATATGTGGCTAGAAGTTTGCCAAGCTCATCTGTGAAAATATTAGCATATTCACTAAAAATATTCTGTGTAAAACTATTGTTGTTGTTCAGACTTATATGGTGGGCCTCTTTATTATATGAAATCAGTTCCATTCTCAAACTGTCTTTGAGGCCTAACAATGACTGTACATGTCTTTTGACTACATAAAACTTCAAGTCTTAGCTGTTCTCAGCAGAATGGCATGTGAGATTTGCTGCACCATCAGTGTGAGTCTCTTCACCACCATAAGCAACTAGTTTTGCACACTTTGCTGAATCACGTTTCTCACCAGCTCTAACTTTGGCAAACATTTGTGCTGATATAATAATGCACTTGGATTCAGTGTCTACTTTAAGCACTCCAGGTTTCCCATTAATCCAAACAGTTCAAAATATTTCACTCTTTGCTGCCAACTGATAATCCACTGTGTTAACTGTTTCATCAATCACAGAGATGCCATCAACATAGAAAGTTTCCTCCCGGCTCTCTATCTGATCTACTTGCTTCTTCGAATACTCTCTTTTAATAAAAGTATGTGCCACTTTAGACTTGCAAAGCCTTTTGAAATGATTACACATTTTAGATTTATGACAGTGCTGACCAAAAGCTAAGCACTTTTCTCATTTAGGTTCCTGACTGCCTCCACAATTATGATAGCTGACAATAAGGTTGGGTCTCACGGCCCCATTTAGTTTATATTTCCTTTTCATCTTAGTTTTATGTTGCACACTATCAACATTTGCACTGGCAGGCACTGCATGCACATGTTCTTATTCATAAGCATATTCATATGCCTTTCTGTAAGCTCATATATTTGACAAATCTCAACGGCTTTGATCACCATTAAATAACTGTCTCTAAGCAAAATCTTTCTCACTGCATCATTATTAATACCACACACAAGCCTGTCTGTTATCAAACTCATCTGTCAGATCATCACATCTGCATGTTTTTGCTTTATTTCTTAAGATGGTAATATATGCTGCTATAGTTTCACCAGGCTTTTTATTTCTTGTCTAAAACATTTGCCTTTCCATTGTAATACTTGTTTGAGGGTTACACATTTCTCTAAATTTGCATTTTAAGCATTCAGGGTCTTCCTGTGTTTCAGCCTGTATCACAATATGGTGCACCCTCCCCAGATACATGGCAGATGCATACACAAATGAACATTCCCTCTCAGTGGCTTCTGAGCCAGCTAAATTAAGAAGTACAAATGCCATTGTACATGCGTCTTTATCGGAAAATGTAGCCTGTATAAAAATATCATATTCTTGTTCAAACACTTGCCAATTCTCAGCAATATTGTTATCAAACATTAGTGGTCCAACAACAAAATACATTTAAATACAAGCATAGACCAGGTACTTGTAATTATGCTCAAATGCACAATAATCTCTCTGAAAATGCTTCACTTTAACACTGCGAACACTCCAGATACTTTGGATACTTCAAAAAGTTTCAGTTAATGTGAAAAAGTAGTACATTGCAAAAAAAAATGCAGTTGTTTTAGCCTTTTCGTACATATTAACACTTCAGAAATTATTTCAAATACTTTTGTATTTATTAAAGAATACTTTTATCAGTATGTTGCAATTTCAGACATCTTGTTTCTCCCGGTAATTATTCTGAAAATTTTGAATGCTTCACCTCTTATTTGACAACTGAAAATCATTTAAACAAGTTTAAGTACCTTTGAATAACCGCTGACCTATTTGTGAGTTGGCTCCTGTATATTCCTCCACTTCTAACTGTGTGCCTCATGGTTTGGGAGTTGCTTCACTTTGGATCCCATTCGGACACCATGTTGCATGTCTCATGTATTAAGATGAGACACTGAAGCACTTGATGGGTTCAAGTTGTTTCCTGTACATAAACACATCAGGAGCTGTAACTGGACCATGCATTTAAGCTGAGTGACTCATTACTTCAAACACACTCGCATGTGCATCTCTATTATTGTTTGCATTCACTCTGGCCATATAAAATGGCACTGATCTGGCACATGCTCAGTAACTTATATGCACATGCTATCTAGCTACAGTGGCTGACTAAGTACAATACACACAATGATCTACAATAGTTATATCCTGTCATTCTTTCTCCTACTCCTATTTCCTTACAAAAGTCTTTTATGCTAGTGACATTCTTCTGCTTTTATCAATTTCTGAACTCTTACCTTAGTAATTTCTGCTTCTCTACGTACCTGCTACTGTGAATGACTTAAACACAATTACATGTTATCAAGTGAAACCCTAGATGCTGCTGAAAAAAGCTATCTTTGATATTTGCACCATAAGTTGCACATCTTGAGAGGTATTGGATGCTATTTATGCTGTTAATTATACAAGCAAACATAAATTTTCATATTTCTGTAAACATCCCAATTTATATGCATTCACAGAGGAATCTCTTGCTGTTATGTAAATGCTTATGTCTGGTTAACAAAAAAATCAGTGATCTGGGGTTTCACTGTTTCCGGATTTCTCTCTATATTTGTCGTCGAAGCAGCATTCACTGTAATGCCATTTCAACAATATATTATAGACCCTCTGAAGCACTGGCAGGGAGGGATGGACCTGCCTGTCCCATGGGGAAGACATTTGTCTAAGGTGCTCCCTGAAACATGGTCTGTAGAGATGTGTTACTATCTAAATTACTAGATAAATACAGGGGACGGGCAGAGAAATAAAGGTAGGTAATTAATACCCTTCTGTGGAACAATTGCTAGCACTCCCCAGGGTGCCCATAACATTCATGCTGGCACCAGCTTTAAATGTAAGACTGTCCCGGAAGAAAGAGATGAAAGTCCCAGTGATGGAAGAAGGCACTGAGATGGCCAGAAAGCATGAAGCACAAAGGGAAGGTGAACATTTAAACATAGCACACAGGCAATAAGGTGACTGCAGTCATCTAGAAATTATTGTATCACACTCCATCACTACAGGTGTTGCTAAAAATAACATTGTTAAAAGGGATAGCATATACATTTGCATTACTAGAAGTTTGGTTAAATATCATTCATTCATTCTATCTTTAAACTATAGCATTTAACTTGCTGACATGTGCTGACTGTTTGCTCATAGTTGCATAGATGTATACTAGACTAACAACCACTGGGGCCTTTATAAGCCCAGTCAAGTATCCTAAAGGTATCCTGCATGTTTATGTGTGTTACAGGTATATGTAAGCTAAGGCAAGATTTATAAGTTGCATTTGTCCATTAGAGACATAGGCACTAGACCAAGGGTATTCTTCTGATTTCCTATCCACTGGTCAAGGTTTCTTTTGAGTAGGGTTAGGGATGAGCTTTGTTCTAGAGAAAGGGAATTCTTTGAGACACATAACTGTTCTTCTGTGTCTTATTTATGTTGCAACCAAAATTTAAATCCCTTGATTAAGTAATTCTGATGCTCTTCGTTCTGCAGATATGAAAAAATGTCCATCAGTGTGGTGTCCAAAGATGCCTTGCATGCCAGGCACAGATTGTCTCTCAACAGTCTGTAGGAAACAGAGTACAGAGAGAGGACTTTGAGGCAGTCTGCATAAGACATGCTGTTTACTCCCTGTATTATATTTGTGAGGAAACTTTGTCGGACATTCCAGTTGTTGCATGTGCCTTATTAGGTGCATACCAAAGAGGCATTGTACTCAGTGATGGGCCTGATGATGGTTCAATACAGTGGAACAATGATTTCCTTGCACCTAGATGCCATAACATTACTTAGAAGTTGAGCAACATATAATGGTTTCCTTATTACCTTAGACACATGTTGGTCAAAAGCCAGGTTACTATATAAATACATATCCAAATCCTTGACTACTGGTTTTACTCTTAGGGGTGTGTTATCGATGAGGAACTTTCCTAGGGTGGCTGACTTCTGAAGGAGTAGTATTATGCATTCCTTGGTACTGAATTTTAAGCTGCGGCTCTGGCAGCAGTCAATTGTTTATTTTAGTTCTTCCTGAAGGATGTTATTGTCTTTAGGAGGATTTGATGACTGTTCCTAGTTTGTAATCATCTGCAATCTTAGTCAACATGACACCTTTGACATTGGCCTTGACTTCTAAGAAGTAAATGCCAAAAAGGAACAGACCCAGCACAGAGCCCTGTGGGACTCTGTCAGTGGTCGATCTTGATGTTGAGGTGGTCTCCTTGTATCCTAACTTCCTGGGTCCTGAGAGCCATTTGGCTATCCAATGCATAACATAGGGGTCTATGCCTATATCTGTGAGTTAGTTTGCAAAGACCGAGTGGGGTATTGTATCAAATGCCTCTGCCAAGTCAAGATAAGCAGTATGCACCATGTTACCCTCATCCATTACCTTGGTGGCCTTCTCAAAGAAGTCCACAAGGTTGAAAAGGCATGATCTGCACTTGATGAAACCTAACTGGGTCGAATCCAGTGTTTGAAGGTTTTATATCTCCTTATCAATTCCCTTCCATGAAAATTCTTTCCATGGCTTTGATTATGAAAGTAGTCAGACTTATGGGTCTGTTCCCAGGGCCCACTGATGACCCACTGTTTTGCAGAAGGATGACTGGGCGTCATCCAGGGGAGAAGGGAGGGATAAAATTGGAGCTGAATTTGTCAGACAGCAGATTTGCTATGTCTTCTGGCTCTGTGTAGTTGAATACTATTGCAATGAGTTCTACACATCACTGTGTTCTGCCTTTGAGGTTTTGGACATAGCTAAAGAAGGCCTTGTAGTTGCCCTATGCCTGGGAGGCTAGCTTTACCTTTTGCTGTCTCAGTTTTTGCACCTCTAGTGAGCATGTGGTATGGGTCCATATCAGAACATCGAAGTTTTAAAACTTCAAATGTTCTAATATCGACCCGTTTTAATCAAACACTAAAAACAGCAAAGCTGCAGAACACTGAATTCTTTCCTAGGGAAAGAATTTGGTTGTTCGGTTCTGTGGCTTCGCTATTTTCAGCGCTGTGGTGGAGATTTACGGGTCGGGTTCAGGTAAGTGTGCGATTGTGAGGTTGTTAGGATTAGGGCACAAGTTAGGTGAGCTAGTGTTAGGGCGTGGGTTAGTTGAGTTAGGGTTAGGGCGCGGGTTCGGTGAATTAGGTTTACAGGCGGGTTAAGTGAGTTAGGGTTAGGGCGCGGGTTAGGTGAGTGTGCGATAGTGACGGACCTTAGGGTTAGGGTTTGGGTTAAGGTAAGTGGATAGATAGTAGTGTATGTATAGTTTAGTGTAGGGTTAGTTGTAGGATTATAAGTGTACGTGTGTGTATTGATGTTTTTTAGTTGTGCTTGTGTTGTGTGTATGTGTTTCAGAATAGCAAATTTTTTCCCAAGGAAAATATTCGCTGTTCTGAATGTTTGATATTATGTGGTTTAGATATTTTAGGTTCAATGAAATAGCGTTCACTATTTTCATCTTTTAATAACGTGATATAAACGCTGTGGTACATATGGTTCAAGGTGTTTGTGTTTACAAAGTTCCAGAATCTCTGGTTCTGTAAGTTTGGGGTCAAGTCAGTATCCCAGTTTATAGTTGGGTAGTTGAAGTCCCCAATGAATATGGTATTGAATTGAATGGTGAGTGTAGATTAGAATTGTGATATATCTTTAAGAAGCTTTCCAGTTAGCAGACAAGTGCATATAAGTACTGAGCGCATGCAAGCAACAGTGCCATTTTATAGTGAGCAGCTGAGGTGTAAGCATGCATGTGTATAGTCAGTCAGTTAGTTCCTTTAAGTTTAATGTTCCTGCTATCCATCCTGATGTGTTTGCATCTAATAAACTACTTAAACGAGCACCCAGCCTCATCATCTTATTCAAGTACACAAGAGGAGCGACATGGTGTCAGAATGGGATCAGAGTCAAAAAACATGAGGCACACAGTTAAAGTTGGAGGAATATATAGGAGTGGATCATCTCTACTGCTTAAACGACTCACAAACAGGTCAGAAATGAATTCATGGTACTTAAACTCACTTAAATGATTTTTTACTCAACAAATATAAAACAAGGGACTCAGAATATTAAAAATGAATTTCTAATTAAACGAAATGTCTGAAACTGCGACATATTGGTAAAAAATATTCAAAATAATTAAGAAAACATTTGAAATAATATCAGAATCACATAAAATGTATAACAAATTGAAAACAAATGTATTTGTTTTTTGCTATATGCTACTTTTTCACATTAACTAAAGCTATTCAAAGCATCTGAAGTGTGCAAAATGTAGGCAAGTGTGTGCAGTATTACAGTTTAGTTATTTTGCAGAGCACAGTCATTTCAAAGATATTTTGTCCATTTGAATACTATTACAAGTACCTGGTGTGTGTGTGCATGTCCATACATACTTGCACGTGCCATATTTGCATTGTATTTAAACATAATTTGTTGACATGGCAGAAGGATTTCAAAGACCAGGTCCGCTTGTGTTTGATAACAATATTGCAGAAAATTGGAGCGTGTTTGAGCAAGAGTAAAATATTTTCATACAGGCTGCTTTTTCTGGCACAGTCGCATGAACAAAGACATTTGTTCTGCTTAATTTAGCAGGTTTAGAAGTCATTAAAAGAGAGCGTTAATTTTTGTATGCACCTGCTGTGTAGGGCGGGGGGGGGGGTACCATATAGTAGGACAAACTGAAAGACAGGAAGACCCTGAGTGTTTAAAATGTAAATTTAGAGAAATTGAAATGAGGTAATACCAATGTTTTTCTAAATCTCGTGAATCTCAGAAACATTTCTCATGATAATCATCTTGGTTCACATGCCCAGAGACTTATGTTGAGACAATCCAGAATCACATTACCAATCAGTAGCAATTTGTTGGTTCCATGTGCTAAAAACAACAAAGCAGTGAAAGCTCAACTCTTGACAAAGCATTTGCCCCAGAAGTCCTACTATGATAAGCCCAGCAAACCACTCAGTCCATTAAAAGAAGAGGAGATACTGAGGATGCAGACAACAAAATATTTTGATCAGATTGCATTTGTGAAATGTTTGTGTCAAGAGCTGAGATCATATGTCATCAAATTGCAGGCAATGTAATTTTGGTGGAATTGGAAGCATTTATTACCAGTGTCTGAGCCAGTGTTACTGTAATAAACACTCCAATTCTCAGAGTGTGTTCCAGTACCAGAGGACATTCCAGCAGATATCCCTGTTACTGAGAATATCAGTGAGAGTCCTAAAGCAGAACATTCCCCAGTGACTGTCCCTGTTGCTAAATCCATTCCTAACTATTACATTACAAGATCAGGTCACATTTCCAGACATAGTTCCAGATGCACGGCAATCTGGACATGAATGTTGTTTTGTTTATTATTGCCTGTATAATATGCATGTCTATTCAAATGTCATCGCCAATGCAAGATAGCTCAGTAAAGAGGGAGGATGTAGCTCAGTGTGTGCGATATATCTTTAAGAAGCTTTTATTTAGCAGGCACGTGCCAGTAAGTCCAAGTAGGATTTATGGGTTTCTTGGGTTATACACAGTGCCAACTGACTTAGTGTGATCTGTTCTAAACAAGACTTCATTAGCTAACAGTTTTAAAATTAGCAGAACTAGCTTGCTAGTAATTCTAGTGTAACCCAAAACATGTGGAGTTCCCTCTTGAATTTTTCAGTAGCCAATATAGCCATCTCCTTTTTCTTTAGCTCATTTCTTCAGGGTATATCCACAAGTTTATAACAAATTTTAAATCAGACATTTGGACTCTGGACAATTTTTTGGTGTTAAATATCCAATTAAGAACATTTATAGCTTGTGTTTTAGGAAACAAAGTGGCCATAGCAATCATTTTTTTTCTTTCAGTTTGTTATTGTCTAAGAAGTCCATACTATTCATGCCCACAGAAGGTTTTGATGTTGCCATCCTTGCAGAAACTTTCCAGTAGTGAGAGAGTATTTTGTGTAGCCATGGTAGATGATAACAATTATTTCTGATCATTTGTTGATTGATCCAGTCTTTTTCTGAAAGGTCACATGGATTTCATCATGGTTGATTTTCTTTCTGTAGATTTTCTATAAACCTATCCATTTAGGACAAAGCAGAGCTGACAGTTAACACACACACACACACACACACACACACACACACACACACACACACACACACACACACACACACACGTATATGTACACACTCAAACTATGGAAGCTCCCTATATACTTACTTAATTTTTTGGTTTTCATTATTTATTAATAAATTTCACTTCTGTTAATCTTTATGGAATGACTGAAACAAGGTTGATTGATATCAGTGTATCCATTATAAACACATATTATCATTGTTTTCTACTAATACATGACTGCTCTAAGAAATCATTCAGTCCTGCTCTTGAAAATTATACATTTATTTATGATATTCATAAGAAGAAATGATACTGTTGGTCTTGTGTACTTTGTACCCATCCAAAAGAAGGCACATTTTAATTAACCAAAGAATTTGCCTGATTGTTGTACCATTTTTGTTTTGGACTATACATTGTCTGCAGAGCTTCCTCAGTATATAATGAATGAAACTCATTTCATCACTACATGTTGCTAAAGTAAGATTGAACTTTATCTTATCACAGATGCTCCTCTGCTATCTAGTCATTGCTTCTTAGGTTACTACTATTACTGTTATTAATTTCCATTATCAAATGGTCAGCACAAACCTAGCTTTGTGGCCCCCTGCCCAACAGAAGTCTCACTATGTGTACAGATATCTTCCCTTACTTAGACCTACTAAATATTGAATGAAAAGTGAAACAATTTCTTAGTTTTCTACTTGTTGTTAATGAGCTACTCTTTATACTGCAGAGCTTTGGCTTTAATTCTTGCTTTACATGCTGCCCATTGAATATCATTGGGAATATCTGTCAGCATTAAGTCGTGATCAAGTTTGTCAACACTTTGACTAGTTGACAATGGGTTTGGTTATACAAACTGAATAGAGTAATTTAGATTAAAAAAGTGTCATAATATAAAAAGTGTTTAAAGAGAAAGAGGCAAAACTAAAAGGAAAAAATAATCAGAATAGAAGAATCAATCAAAAAAAAAAACAGAACTCAGAACTGGAAGAACAGATGAATAACTTACAAAAATAATTATACATTCTCTATAGCTATTTTTATTTAAATGTATCTGTATTGCTATTTGTATTGGCATTTTTTATTGCATTGCATATCTTTGGAGCTTTTCTCCCTGGGCCTCCGCTTAAAAAGGGCAATAGCTCAGCCAGACACTCCCAGTCAAAAAATGTAAAACAAATAAAATAAATAAAAATATATACTGCATACAAAACAATTCTCTTTCACAGAAATGAAAACCTCAGCAAGGTAGTCAGAATGGACATAACCTCCCTCAAAATTACTGGCGAGGATAATAAATGTTAACAATAGTGTCCTTACGATAACATAAATTGAATACCAAGGGAACACTTATAATACTAATCAAGATGTTATTAAAACTTTTGAAAATTTATATACAAAACCTATATAGCCCACAAAAGGTAAAAACTACAGAATTAGAGAGAGATACTTTCCTAAAGAATATAAATTTCCCAAAGATAAATCAGACACAGAAGGATCTACTGAAGGCACCTTTCACACACCAAGAAATCCTTTCAGTAATAAATAGTCTTAAAAGAAGCAAAGCTTCTGGACCTGATTTTTGACAAAAGATATCAAGCTATATAAGAGAATATGGCATTGTAGATCTATATCTAAATAACTCAAAGACAATCTATATACCTAATGGAAAATCTGATAACAAAACCCAGGAAACTATAGACAAAATGTTCTCATAAATCTAGACATCAAACTTCTAGCTGCATTATTTGCAAACAGATTGAAAAAAAGTATTGCCAAACATAACATCAGCTGGAGAGTCAGGATTCATGAATGGTAGGCAGATATGTGATAACACATTAACCTTAGATACAATGATCTTGGTATCTAAACAAAATAAAAACCCTATCTATGACCTTGCTTTGTATGTACATAAAGCCTTTGAGAAAGTAAACTTAAACTTTTTATTTTCTCTACTGCCCTATTTTTATATACCACAAGAATTTACAAATATAATAAATATCTTCTATGACAGCACTTACACAATTCTATACATTAATAAAACTAATTCAAATCCAATAAAAATTCTAAATAGGATCAGACAAGGGTGTTCATGATCTCCGTACCTCCTTAATTTATATATGGAACCTCTGTTTTTACTCATAACTCAAAAAATGTGCCATCATATTCCAGACATTTTAATAATGAAATTGCACTTCTGTTAATCTTTATGGAATGACTGAAACAAGGTTGATTGATATCAGTGTATCCATTATAAACACATATTATCATTGTTTTCTACTAATACATGACTGCTCTAAGAAATCATTCAGTCCTGCTCTTGAAAATTATACATTTATTTATGATATTCATAAGAAGAAATGATACTGTTGGTCTTGTGTACTTTGTACCCATCCAAAAGAAGGCACATTTTAATTAACCAAAGAATTTGCCTGATTGTTGTACCATTTTTGTTTTGGACTATACATTGTCTGCAGAGCTTCCTCAGTATATAATGAATGAAACTCATTTCATCACTACATGTTGCTAAAGTAAGATTGAACTTTATCTTATCACAGATGCTCCTCTGCTATCTAGTCATTGCTTCTTAGGTTACTACTATTACTGTTATTAATTTCCATTATCAAATGGTCAGCACAAACCTAGCTTTGTGGCCCCCTGCCCAACAGAAGTCTCACTATGTGTACAGATATCTTCCCTTACTTAGACCTACTAAATATTGAATGAAAAGTGAAACAATTTCTTAGTTTTCTACTTGTTGTTAATGAGCTACTCTTTATACTGCAGAGCTTTGGCTTTAATTCTTGCTTTACATGCTGCCCATTGAATATCATTGGGAATATCTGTCAGCATTAAGTCGTGATCAAGTTTGTCAACACTTTGACTAGTTGACAATGGGTTTGGTTATACAAACTGAATAGAGTAATTTAGATTAAAAAAGTGTCATAATATAAAAAAGTGTTTAAAGAGAAAGAGGCAAAACTAAAAGGAAAAAATAATCAGAATAGAAGAATCAATCAAAAAAAAAAACAGAACTCAGAACTGGAAGAACAGATGAATAACTTACAAAAATAATTATACATTCTCTATAGCTATTTTTATTTAAATGTATCTGTATTGCTATTTGTATTGGCATTTTTTATTGCATTGCATATCTTTGGAGCTTTTCTCCCTGGGCCTCCGCTTAAAAAGGGCAATAGCTCAGCCAGACACTCCCAGTCAAAAAATGTAAAACAAATAAAATAAATAAAAATATATACTGCATACAAAACAATTCTCTTTCACAGAAATGAAAACCTCAGCAAGGTAGTCAGAATGGACATAACCTCCCTCAAAATTACTGGCGAGGATAATAAATGTTAACAATAGTGTCCTTACGATAACATAAATTGAATACCAAGGGAACACTTATAATACTAATCAAGATGTTATTAAAACTTTTGAAAATTTATATACAAAACCTATATAGCCCACAAAAGGTAAAAACTACAGAATTAGAGAGAGATACTTTCCTAAAGAATATAAATTTCCCAAAGATAAATCAGACACAGAAGGATCTACTGAAGGCACCTTTCACACACCAAGAAATCCTTTCAGTAATAAATAGTCTTAAAAGAAGCAAAGCTTCTGGACCTGATTTTTGACAAAAGATATCAAGCTATATAAGAGAATATGGCATTGTAGATCTATATCTAAATAACTCAAAGACAATCTATATACCTAATGGAAAATCTGATAACAAAACCCAGGAAACTATAGACAAAATGTTCTCATAAATCTAGACATCAAACTTCTAGCTGCATTATTTGCAAACAGATTGAAAAAAAGTATTGCCAAACATAACATCAGCTGGAGAGTCAGGATTCATGAATGGTAGGCAGATATGTGATAACACATTAACCTTAGATACAATGATCTTGGTATCTAAACAAAATAAAAACCCTATCTATGACCTTGCTTTGTATGTACATAAAGCCTTTGAGAAAGTAAACTTAAACTTTTTATTTTCTCTACTGCCCTATTTTTATATACCACAAGAATTTACAAATATAATAAATATCTTCTATGACAGCACTTACACAATTCTATACATTAATAAAACTAATTCAAATCCAATAAAAATTCTAAATAGGATCAGACAAGGGTGTTCATGATCTCCGTACCTCCTTAATTTATATATGGAACCTCTGTTTTTACTCATAACTCAAAAAATGTGCCATCATATTCCAGACATTTTAATAATGAAATTGCACTAACAGACTTTGCTGATGATTTAAACATATATTTTGCATTCCCTAACATTAACTTGAGCAAAATTCTAGACTCAGCTAACAGCTTCTCAAAAGTTTCAAACTATGAAATTAATCCCACAAAATCCCAAATTTTCTCTATTAGGTCATACTGAATCATATTTTCTTGATTCGGAAATAAAATTGAAATGCACCCTAATTTACTTAGGGATATCCTTCGAACATAACCAAAAAATATTCATGCAGAATAATTTATTAAAGATATGGGAAGAAATTGAACAACAAGATATCCAGAGATGGAGAAAAATTAAGCTATCCTTTCTTTTAGGTCTATGTTATATATTCGAACGTCCAAAATGTTGAATACTATATGGTCAACATTTGGAAGTTCAAATATATAATAAATGTTAAAAAAAAAAAAAAAAAAAAGAAAAACACACCTTAAGAGTGCGAGCAGGGGGGCAAGCCCCACACCCCCCTGCTTAAATATACCAACTCCAAGAACGCACTTCAGCGCAGAAAAAGGAAATTCTCCCATTCTGCACTGTACAGTGCCATTAAAAGTCAATCTTTGAACACCTGAAATGTCGAACATATGGTCTTGATCATATAACGTTCCACATTTTAAGCATTCAAATAATTGACATAGACCCTTTCTTTTGAAAGCAGCAACTATAAAAATGAATATTCTCCCAAGGTTATTATTTCAACTCAATGCAACAAATTTAATAGTTCATTAAAACATCTTTAAAAGAACTAAATGTAGCTTCAGCTAAGTTTATCTGGTACACTTATTCTGTCAGAATCAGCTATCAAAAGTTAATGTATCCTAAGGAAAAGGGGGGAGCAGGGACTACCTGACTTTAACTTTTATATTATGATATAATATATTTAAACGGGATCATTCAAGTTGCTGAATATAATTCCAAGATAAAGAATGGTATCCCCTTCAGATTAAATTATGGTATGACTATGTCAAAAACACTAAAATCATTCCCAAAGCTCTTCCATTTATAAATCAGGAAAAAAAGATAGCAGATTTCATATCTTATTAAAACTTGAACAATTTCAAAAAAAGATTTCAAAAATTGATGGAAGCACTACATTTAACAAATACTTACATCTTGTTACAACCAATACATCTGAATCCAAACCTCAGATTAAATAATGAGATGATAAACTTGGACAAGTATCCACTCATTAAGAAATACAATGTTTGGGACATTTACAGATATAGAAATAAATCTTTAGAGGACACAAGGAGTGCTGTAAATGTTCTGAAAGGATACATCATAATGCTAAGGCAAATTAGAGAACTGTGCACTTCAATAATAGGAGATTCTGAAGTAAACAGCAAAGACATAAATACATGCAATACTCTATGGAACTTAATAACTTTAAGGAACAAAATGCTATCAAATTCATATAGGCTTATAGTACCTCTTGAAAATCAGCCATCTATTTTATATTTTATTTTTATATTCAAATAAAAAGGTTGAAAAGCTCAAAGAAATTCCTGAAAACAAATCTAAATCCATTGAAACAGCATTAAAATTAATCCCTTTTAGGAAACTCATGGATACTCAATTAGTGATAACCAACAATACTTACTTTACCCCAGAGCTACTCAACAATTTCAACTCAGAAGTTTCACCAAACTGTCTGTGCAGCTTCTCACAAATAGTTGACCTATTTGACATCTTCTGGAACTGTAAATGTACTTATAAATTATGTTGCTCACTGAGAGTTAGACTAGAGAAGATGGGATATCAAAAATCCACATTGTCATGGGAATTAGCAATTTTGCATATCACCTCTAAAAAGTTACCCAAGCGTAAGCTGCATATTCTAATGACCCTCTTCTCTCTAGTAAAATTGTGTGTTACTCTGAACTGGTTAGATCAAATTGTCATGGGAAGGCTTCAGAAGTATGGCACTAAAATATATATATATCAGCACATAAATTGATAATGAATAACCAAAGTAAGCATTCTTATTTTCTAAAATACTAGAATCTTCTCTTGGATCTTACTTTAAAAGAATAGATAGATAAGCTAAGACAGATTTTAGTGAATGTAAACCGAAAAAGGCAAAATACATTTTCTTTTGTGAGTTTGTATCTAATCTAAACCTTATATGTAGCAGTTATGAATATGTGACAAAAATCTTAATCAGAAGTTGTTTTCTGTAGCAGTTGTTGTATACATTGTATACAGAGTATTATCTATATTGTGTATTTTGTTGTAACACTGAAAATTCTCTTGCAACAAGTTGTACCTAAATATGACTGCAGTTCTTCTATAATACAACATTATCATGGCTTGTAAAATGATTGGAATTGAAATATGTAAACAAAACAAGAGAAGAAGAAAAATAAATATATTTGAAAAAAAAAGAAAATAATTAACTCTGTAACTCTTCAGAGCTACTGTTTTGGACATCAGTGTTTCATAAGGAAAGTAAATATCTACAAAAGTGAAAGTGAAAGTGAAATATCTACAATTACCTAGCATGCAGAACATATTACTCCTCTAAAATTCACATGAAAATCCCACTTGTGTACAAGCAGTGCTTGTAATTCTTTTTTTTAAACAGCTTTATTGGTATCAATAAAAATAAACAAATATTACCATAGAAAATGTACAATTTTCAAATTGATTAAGTGATAACAAACTAAAATAATCAAACAAAACTAAACTATTTACAAATATGTTCACAAATGTACAACTTAAGAGTATTGGTATATGTCAACTGTTGACAGCATTTTCAAATTATTTTTCTAATAATTCATATAACTTATTCAACATATTATGTATGATTGTATTCCAACTAGATCTTGATTTAACGGTCAATCTTTGCAAATGAAAGACTTCAATAAGTAGATTTTTAAATTCTTGAAATGAGTGTGAAGTATTGATTTTCAATTCCTTGTTATGGTTTTTCTGGCAACAGTTAATGAAGACCAAATCAAAGGGTATTTAGTTGTCTTAATACAGTCAGGAATTGGTGTATTAAATAAAACAAGTGATTTAGAAAGTACAAAGTTATCAGAAAAAAATGCTTGTAAAATTTTAATATGTTCCCAATATTTTTTAAGTCTACCCAATCATAAAACATGTATGACCAAGCTGTATTTGCTTCTTTCTTACATCTACAACATATAACACTCTTCTTACTAAATTTGCTTATAGTGTAAGGAGTAAGGAAAGATCTGAAACATATATTTCCAAGTGAATGATCTCCATTTAGGTGATGAAGTGGTCATACTGACAGATTGTAATATATTTAGCTTATCTTGGTCTGTAGGAAGATAATTATTGATTGGAAAGAAATAATTCAAGTAGCGATCAGAGTATATATATAATCAGACTTAATTGCTTTATATATGTGCAATAATTAATTTTAACAGAAGATCTATGTTGTATGGATAACATCAAATAATACAATAGTTCAGGTATTGACTTATTTGTTATTGTGGACATTGAATCAAGTTTATTTAAAAGATAATGTCTACCTTCTTTTGATGTTTCCAGAGTGTCTGCGGAGTATGCTAAACATATTGTATTTTCCTGTTTCTGTTTCACCCTATTAACGCTGTCTAATTTGCTGGCTGAGTTTCTTGTGCATAGGGTATATATATATATATATATATATATATATATATATATATATATATATATACATATATATATATATAGATATATAGATATATATATAAAAATAACAAATAGTCAGTTTACAGTTGTCAGTTTGATTAATTTCTTCTTATTTATTAGGTGATGATTCCACTAATTTATTCTATGTTATTTTATTTTTATTTTTATTCTATTCTATTATATTACGTAGTGTACAAAATTATAGAGAATCAAGTTGTTGGGGATCTGTGTGCATATTTATATACATATATATTTTTTAACAAATCCATTGAGCTTTGTCCTGATTTGCATTGTGCTTGTACATAGTTTTTACTTACTTATCTTTCAGATGTTTTTAGAAATCATGCAAGCAATGTAGCCTGATTCTATTTGACCATGTGGGGGGAGAGAAAACTATAAATAGTGGTTTTAATGATGTGACATTGTTTCCGTTCTGAGAAAGTTGGTTTTTAAACTGATGAAAGGCTGGAGTTGTTAAGCTTAAATAAAGTTTGGAGTGTATTCTACGTTTCCAGTGAGTTTATGCTATTCCATTGACTCATTCTACTACCGGAGGGTTATTGGAAGGTTTCCATTTGTTTTCGTTCTTCACAGTTTTCTTTATCTAATTTATGTTGTATGTCTTGTAATTCTTTGTCCACATTTTCTTTTTCTTGTTATACCAATTAATGATTTTTCTGTATAAGTAAGCTTTTAAGGCATCCCAAACCTTATCAAACACTGTCGAAAACTTTCGACTTTCAATTCATCCCAATTTAACTCCATTCTCCACAGCATAGATTGGTCCATTCTAAAACACCTCCCCTAAACGATGCTGTAAGCACTTTCAATAACATCTTCTTGAATACTCTAAACTCCTTAGCTCCCTCTAGGAAGATCAGAGTAAAATCAAACTATGCTCCCTGGCTCTCCAAAGAGACTAGGTCCCTTATGAAACAAAGAGATCGTGCTTGGAACACCTGGACTAAAACTAAACAACCACCGTTTCTTCAAAAATACAAGCAACTGAGGAACCTTGCAAAAAAACATACAACTAATGACAAAAAGTTATACTACAGCTCTGCTCAGCTTAACAACAAATCCAATCCTCAAAAATTTTGGTCATCTCTCAACAACATCCTCTATCCTGGAAAGCCCTCTAATCCCTCCCCATACCCTAACTCTTCCTCTCAGGAAACAGCTACCCTCCTGAATAAACACTTTAGCTCTTCCATCCAAAATCTGGTAACCTCTAAGCCAAACTCTACTTCGACACCCACCTCTCCAAGTCCCACTAACACAACTTTGTTTTCTTTTGAGCCAATTCCCATTACTTACATCAAATCTCTACTACTCAAGCTAAAACCTTGCTCTCCTTCCACTGACAATCTCCTACATTCCTTAAACTTGCTGCTGACTCAATTGCCTATCCTGTATCTATACTAATTAATCAATCTATTCTGGAATCAATTGTCCACACCCTTTGGAAATCTTTCTTCACTATCACTCTTCATAAAGGTGGAAACTCCACTGACCTCTCAAACTACCGACCTATTGCCATTCTGTCCCCCCTCTCCAAGATATTAGAAAAATGTATTCACTCACTGCTTCTCAATCACCTCCTCACACACCACTTACTTACCCCTACCCAACATGGATTTTGTCCTCACCACAGCACCACCACTGCCCTCCTCTCCTTCACTCATATCATTGCAGAGGCCCTAGATAACAATAAATTCCTTTCCTGTCTCTTCCTAGATCTCTCCAAAGCCTTTGATACTGTCTCTCATCCTCTACTACTATCCAAACTTGCAAATCTCCACCTATCCCCCCTCTGCACTTGCCTGGTTTAATAGTTACCTATCTGGCAGGGAACAATCTGTCAAATGACTCCATCCTCCTCACTTTTCCTTCCCATCTCCACTGGTGTTCCCCAAGGCTCCATCTTGGGACCCCTTTTGTTTAACATCTTCACCAATGATCTTTACACCTCATGCAAAGAATCCTCCCTTATTCAGTATGCCGATGACTCCACACTTATATCCATCTCAAATAACATTACTGAACTATACTCCCTGACCCAACAGGCCCTACTATCCACTGAACAATGGCTCTCTCACAACCTATTGATCCTAAATCCCAAAAAGACCAAACTCCTACTTTTCCTTCCCCGTTCTCTTTCTCATCACAAAACCTCCTTTTTTATTACATCTTCTAACAATACAAATATCCAACCTGACACCCACACAAAATTCCTAGGGGTCATTATCGATGACGAACTCAAGTTCAACCTACACATACTCCAATGTATAAAAAAAACAAACCAGAAACTAGGTCTGCTATATCGGAACAAAAAATTCCTAACCCCTGAATCTAGACTTACCCTGGGCCAGGCACTCCTCCTCCCCTCCCTCTTATACGCCACCCCAGTTCTTATCAATATCTAGGCCTCCACTCTAAACAAACTGCAACAGACTTACCATAAAATACCCAGATTCATTACTAACTCCCCATACAACTCACACCACTGCATTTCTTTAAACTCTCTTCAATGGCTTGAACTTCCTCAGTTTCTGCTATCTTATCAATTTCATATGCTACACTCTTATTCTTTATAAACCCTCCTTCTGTCCATCTCTATCTTCCTTAGTCTCCATTTACATCCCATCTGTACTTCTAACCAACAATTACTTGATATCTACCACCCAAAAAGGTCAGTAGGCAAACTATTCTACAAACACTCCCTTGCCCATGCTTGGAACAGACTTCCCCTTGACTTACGTTCAATCTCCCACACCTCACACTTTAAAAATAAACTAAAAGCTTATTTTCTCAATTTTAGAACCTGCCCTTGCCATGACCCTACCTAGTCTTCCTTCCCTTTATGTACCCACAAAAGGACCATACTTAGTACCTCATTACACCTCTCTCTCCAATGTGTCTACTATGCATTTGCACAATTTTATACAAACAAAAAATGTTCATTGTTGACCTATTGAACTATATCAATGTAAAATTGTTACTTAGCTTCTTTTTAATGCAACTTTAACTTTATGCATGTATCCCAACATATGTGAATCATTTTGCTATAACTGCTATTATATCAATATTGTTTAAAATTGTACTTGTTTTAAAATGCATTACTGGAGCTTTTCTCCTCAGGTCTCCACAAGCCCAGCTGGACAAGCCCAGTTAACAAATGTCAATAAATAAATAAATAAATAAATAATATATTTCAGAAGTGTCATTTGTAGTGTTTAAGGTTATAAAGTTCTGAATTTCTGAGGAGATTAATTCTTTAAAGTCTTTTAATTTTTGTAACATAAGCAGGTACTCTTTTAATTTGAATATTATAATCTGTGTTGGTTTATAACTCAAAGATTATAGAATTATGGTTTGATAAGGGACATGAATGACTTTTGTGTTCATTAGACTATTTGTCAATTCATTAGAAATTAAAACTCTGTCTATTCTTGAGTTTGTATTATGTCTATGAGAGTAAAAAGTGAAAAATAGTTTGTGTCTGCAAAATTGTAAGTGTCTTTCAATAAATATGTATCTATAAAATCTTTTAATAATTTAGCTGATGCTGAGATCCTTCTTTTACCATTAGTGTTAAGTGTCTGTATAATCTAAAATACAATTAAAATCTCCTGCTATTATACTCCTACCTTTAGAAAGTTGCACAATTTGATTTAGGTGTTGTTTAACTGTGTTAATCCCAGTTCCAGGTAACCAGTATATGTTGACGAGTATATATTTTACTACTCAATTCTGAACAAAACATTCCCTTATCATCTTTATATATGTCAATTATCATAGGAAGAGGTGCTGTATTGCTCATAGAATAGCTACACCTATTTTCTTTTGAGAATGTTCTGAACTTGCTAATACTGTATAAGATTTGGAATTAAGTTTAGATATATCTTCATGTATTAAGTGTGTTTTTTGCAGAAATATTAATTGGGATTTATGAAGTTTAAGATATTTATATAGACTTACCTTTTACAGGGATTATTTAAAGGGTCTATATTAGAACACACGAACATTTGAAATGTCGAGTGTTCTAATATCGACCCATTTTCAGTGAACGCTGAAAATATTGAAGAAACAGAAAAACGAATTCTTTCCTAGGGAAAGAATTTGGCTGTCCATTTCTGTTGCTTCGGTATTGTCAGCACTCTGGTGGAAAGTTACAGGTCGGGTTCAGGTAAATGTGCGATTGTGTGGACATGTGGGTTAGGGCGGGTTAGGTGAGTTAGGGTTAGGGTGCGGGTCAGGTAAGTGTGCGATTATGTGGACGTGAGGGTTAGGGTGGGGTAGATGAGTTAGGGTTAGGGAGCGGGTGAGGTGACTGTGTGATAGTGATGGATCTTAGGGTTAGGGTTTGGGTTAAGGTAAGTGGATAGTTAATGGTGTATGTATGGTTTAGTGTGGGGTTAGGTGTACGAGTTTAGGTGCATGTGTGTGGATTGCTGTTTGTTTGGTGTGCTTGTATTGTGTGTATATGTTTTGGAACAGCAAATTTTTTCCCTAGGAAAGAAATCGCTGTTCTGAATGTTCCATGTTTTGTATTTTCGTTTGCTAGGGTTCGATATTAGAACACTCGACATTTCAAATGTTGGGTGTTCTAATATAGACCCTTATTTAAACCATTAATATTAATTGAGATACCTTTTATTGAAGACGTTTGAAATCATGCATGCATTTTAAAAATATGTTGACCAGTGAGATGTTTTTCCATAAAACTATGTGAGGAATACTATATATTATATTTACACAAACTATGAAACAATAAATCAAATAATGACTCATTTGCATTATTTTGCAATACAAAGAAAATAGTGAACGTCTGCAAAGTTAACAACAAACTATTGTAACATAAATATGTACCATTATATTCATCCAAAACCCATCTGGAGTTTAAGACTCCTAATTTGAGTAGCATTTACCACTCAAGTTAACCAGCAATTTAGTAGCAACAGCTAATCAGCATCTGTCAACGAGGTTTATAACCATAAGTATATTTGTATGACTTCTGAATCAATTCTCATCAAGTACTTTATAACTCAACCATAAGAGGTATTAATTTCTAAAAAAAAACTAAAACATACTTGTAGGAACATTAATTCATTTATATGCCACTGTTAAACAAAATATAATATATATAACATCAGCCTAATATGCTCTGTTATTATAGCTAGTACACAGCTTTAGATTCACTGTTTAAATTTTCAGTGAGAATATAATACTTATAAGGTAGTAGATCTGATAAAACATTCAATATTTCTGTTTGAGATGCTAATCATGAGGATATGTACATAGGCTTTAACATACATAAACTATGTGTAATTAGAAAATGAAAGGAGATTTGAGAACCAGATATGTCACAGTTGACATAAACTATAAACACAATCTATCAATGTACTATAAATATAAAAGGGCTATCTAGCAATATGAATAGAAACTGATAGGTTATTGAGTTAGACTGCCATGAGAAAACAGTTCATTCTGACTCTGTTTAATAAAGCAGCCTGGGTTAAAGTTAATAATTGATGTTAGCATATACTAAATGTATAGCCAGCTTTATAATACATTACTGAAAGCACCCCCATTTTTTATAAATACCTCAGTTGTACCAAAAAAAAAAATCATCACAGTCTGTACTGGAATCGAAAATCTTCAGTGTGGTCCCTTTTATTAGAATATCAGAATAAATATGATATCCTTTTAATATAGTATTTTCTATGACACTCTCTCTCTCACATTGGCAGCTCTAAATGTGTTTTATCTGTGACTGTGATTGAAGTTGCGTTAATCCTGGGAACCTATGATTCATAATCTCTATTATGTTCCTATTTGCACATTATTTATACAGTAACAGGTGAGCTTGCCATGCATTGTTGTGCTAAAATAATGAGAGGCAATGTCACTTCTGCTGTGGATCTAGCTAGATTAATAGCTTTATTTATATTTATTTATTTAGTTATTGCATTTGTTTACTGGGAATGTCCACTGGGCCTAGGTGAGCCCATTTTCAATGGAGGCCCAGGGAGAAAAGCTTCACATAAAATTCACATTACAGAAATACAAATATCAAAAATACAAATATCAAAAATGTAGCACTATTTACAGTTTTTTAGCAATTCCATTGCAGTTTTATGGTAGTCCATTAATGATATTACTTTTAGTGATATAGATGCCATAGACATTACTGGTTAGGAGGCAGAAAAAAAAACAGTAACATCGTATACAATTATTTACATGTATTTAAATCTGAGTAGGCAGTGTAGTAACAGTTGTAGGTATGGCTGCAGACCTGCTAAGAGTGCATACCTGTAGCCCCAGAGAGTGGGCGTAGTGAGAAGAGAAGAGTTATTTTTGGCATGGGCATAACCAGCAGGTAGAGAGGTGTTGTCTAAGGGACTTTTTAAAGAGAGCAGGGTATGAGATGGAGGTTATTGAGGTTGGGAGGTTATTCCAAAGTTTGGAGGAAGTGAAGGAGTAAAGCATTTGGCCAGCTGGAAGTTGAGGTTTATTGACTTTAGATAGAATTTTGTTTTCAGATCTAAGGTGTCTGTTTGGATGGTACAGAGTTAATATAGAGGAGAGAGCTGGACAAGCTGTTGGTTTATATATTATTTTATGTGCAGTAATTAAGTGGAGGTAGTTGAGATAGAGTGGAAGTTCGAGCCAGTTTAGTTGTGGCAGTGAGGAACAGTGATGTGATGAGGATCTAGCATTTGTTGCAAATCTAGCAATTTTACTGTAGCATATATCAAGTTTGTTTTTTAGTGAAGAGTGTATATTAGTGAGGATGGGCACACCATACAGGAAGGATGAAAGTAGGAAGGCAAAGGCTAGTGTTCTTTTGGTATTGTTATTTAGGAAATAGCTATGTCTGTAGAGGGTAGCTAGTTTCTGGTGTGTCTTTTTGATGTTATTGAGTATGTGGGGTTCAAAAGTTAAGGTTTCATCGATGGTGACTCCTAACAGTTTAGTACTGGGGACAACTTCTATGGAGGTATTATTCTAGGAGAGAATAGAGAATTCAGCTCTGTTCAGGGGTGTTGTTTCTTTTTTGGGGAGTGAATAGAATCAGCTTGGTCTTGTTTGGGTTGAGAGCGAGGTGATTATTTGACATCCATTTTTCGATGGATGTGAAGGCATTTTGGGTTAGTAATTCAAGCTCAGAAGGGGTTTTTGCAGTGCATATAATTGTTGAGTCATCTGCATATTGTATTACATTAGCCTGCATTAGGACTCATGGAAATTGTTGATGAATAAGTTGAATAGTAGTGGGCCCAATATTGAGCCTTAGGGGACACCTGTGGAGATTTTTAAGAAGGTGGAAGAGGATTGCTGACATTTGGTTGTTTGGTATCTATCAGAACGGTAGCTAGAGAACCAATTTAGGGTTGGGGTGAGACACTTAGGTTATTAAGTTTAGAGAGTAAAATGGGGTGAGAAATTGTATCAAATGCCTTTGAAAGGTCGAGGAAGAGTGAAGAGACGCTCAGACCTGAATGGCGTGCTCTATTTACTGTATCCATAAAAGAGATGAGGTCTGTATTGGTGCTATTGCCTGGTCTAAAGCCATGTTGGGTAGGGGTGAGTAGTTGAGTGTTGATTAAGTGGTTGATTAGTTGGGCGTGGACACATTTTTCAAATATTTTAGAGATGGGGGAGAGAATGGCTATTGTCCAGAAGTTTGAGATGTTGGAATATTTGCCACCTTTGTGCAGCGGCAGAATGTAAGCTTTTTTCCAGGTATTGGGTACGTAAGACTCTTGGATTGATCTATTGATTAGTATACTAACGGGATATGCTATGGAATTTGCAGCTATTTTTAGGAATTCAGCAGGTAGGTTGTCAGGAGCACAGGAGCAAGGTTTTAGTCTATGAAACATCTTCTTTATGGTGCTTGTGGATATGGGACTGAAAGAAAAAGATGGTGGTGGGGATGGTTTAGAATAAGTAGTATATTGGTCTGGTGAGTTTAGGTTTGAAGAGGGGAAAGTAGTGGTCAGCGTTGCAATGGTGTCAATAAAATATGTGTTGAAGCAAGAGGCTATATCTGAGGGGGTTTTATCAGGGTATGGGCAGGGATTGGAGTTAGACCCTGGGTGAATAAGGGAATTTATTGTTCCCCAGAATGTTTGAGGGTTTAGTCTATGCTGGTTTTGTAGCTTATGGTAATAGTCTTTTTTATCTTTAATAACATGTATTTTGGCTTGATTACGTAGTTGTTTGTATTGTACCAGATCAGCTGGGTTTTTGTGTTTTTGCCATGTTCTCCAAGCTTTATCTCTAGAGGACATGATTTGAGTACCTATCTTTTTAAATACCATATGGCCAGATTGTGGTGAATTGAGAGAGAAAGTTTTCCTAAAACTTATTAATAGTGCCTGATTTTTTTATATCTCTTATGCTCTAAGAAATAGTATGCTGCAGTTTTGATTAGTGAGGTACAGGAGTGTAAACATATCAACAAAGCACTATTGAAAAAAAATATTTTACATGGATAAACACAGTACTGTTTTTTAATCCCTTTTCCCTTCTCCCTTTCTTAAAGGAAAGAAAATTGTGTATTTACATTTTTTGAGTCATTTTGTAGATTGGATCCACTCAGAGCTCTTCAATGCATTTAAACATTCCATTCAGATGTAATGATGATGTATCCGAGTTCAAAGTTCACACTAGTTTGATCGCTTCATGATTCTCTTTACTAGTCGCCCAGCATTATAGAAGCTCAAAAGGCAGTGCCCCCAAAAACAAGAGAAGTGAACATTCCAGTGGGAAACAGTAAGTAAAACCATATGTTTAATCAGAGTCTACTTTATGCGCTCGAAACACGAAAAACCCGAATCTGAATAGCACGTCACATAAAGAGCAAACCGCAAATACATCAAATGTACTAAAGCACGAAATTTAAAACCTCAAACCATCAAAGTCGGCCAACCCACCACCTGCAACACACTACCTACCCAAACACAATAAAAAAAAAAACACATACATACATACACTAACCAAAACCCTACTTCTAACCCTAAATTAAAGCACCAAAACCCTACTGCTAACCCGACACTAAACCCCACATACACAACTATCAATGTACTATTCTTAACCTCTCCCTAACCTTAAGGTCCGTAACTATCGCACACTTACCTTATGGAGCTAAACTGCAGACGGGCTAACTATGCGAATTCGATATTTCCACTTTCATGGTTTCATTCGTTCGACATATTCGCGGTTTGCTCTTTACGTGTTGCGCTATTCAAATTCGGGTTTTTCAGCTTTCGAGCGCATAAAGTAGACCTGTTTAATCAAACCCAAAGTCTCGAGCCCAAAGCAAGGCTTGAAGAGAGCCGAGAAACAAATCTCCGGAAAATAACAGCAAAGAAAGCATATGGCGCTCTATACCACCAATTCCCAACTAACAAAACAATGGCAAATATACCCAGAGGTCTGAATCACAAAATTAAACATCTAGAAAGCCAATAATGCCAACATTGAAAACAAAACACTGTGCATTCGTCATACAACATAGAAAACGGATCTAAGAAGCATGGAGCCAAAACCAAACCATTCTGCTTTTTTCCTTTTTTCAACTTTAAAATATCCAACAATACAAACAACCACATTATCCCTCACATATACATCTCAACCTCTCACGCTGACCACACGGATGCAACAGCATGTCAAAAAACAAACTAATAACCAATAAAAAGCAATAAATAGTATACCTTGCTCTCACCATACATAGAGGATAAGTTAAGCTAAGAAAAGTCCATTCCCAAAGCCATAGCATAGACAGTTCGATGTCAGTACCTCAGACATAAAGCAAATACAATACAACAACATTACTTCAGAATATACTCATCTGATATTCTTTTTCCTTTTCTTTTCTCTGTCTCTCTTTTTTTCCTTTTTTTCTTAGATAAATATAGTCCTCAGGATTTACTTACTAAAAGTACTTTATAAGGAGAAGGTGATAAAACCTTTGAAGACACATGAAGTGCTTCAAGAGTTGAACTGAGATAAACAAATGAACTAATTATTCGTCTTCTTAATTTCTTTTTTTGGTTGAAGGTTTTCCAAGCACCATTGTCAGCTATTCTTTTAAGACTAGCATTTGCCCTTTTTATTTTCTTAATTTTTTCCAGTATTTTATTAGTTTTGATAAAGGAATGGGCAATATCCAGATCTTCAAATACCTTACATCCATCCTAGAGGAAAATTTACATTATAGCAGGGAATAATAAATGGGTTTTTATTTGACATTTCTGAGTTCTCTGATTAAAGGCAAAACAGTTTTCTTTTAGAAATGGCCAAAAGAGAATAATCATTGTTAAAACAAATTATGTTGTATTTTACTTTAATGGGAGATTTTGCCCAGGGTGATTTGAGAATCATTTCTTTATCATGTGAAGAAATAAATCTTACTCTCACAGATTTTGTTGAATTATTCTTATTATGTTTGGAAGATACCAGAGATCTGTTTCCTCTTTCAGTGCCATAAGATAAAGCCTCTGGGAGTTCAAGGAATTCAGGCAGCCAAGATGTCAGGAATATTTCCATATTGTTTCCTTCGATGTTATCAGGCAAACCAACTATTCTGATATTATTTCTACGAGACCTGTTTTCAAGGTCATCCACTTTTGATTGAAGAAGTGTATTCTGCTTTAATAAAAATCTATGTTATGTTCATGTTCTTGCAACCTACTGTCCATGTCATTAATTGCTAATTCAATCCCAGAGATTTTTTTCTGTTGTTGAAGGTCTTCATGTGAGATCTTCATTTGAGCACATTTTTCTTTAAAGTTGTCTTAATTTCATGTCCATTTTATCTCTTTTCATTGACATTTCCTGCATGTTAGACAACAAGGATTGTAGTTCTTTTCATTAAATTTAGAGAAGTTCATTTTGAAGTTTGATGATGAGAGAAATATATCCAGTAATTTTGACAGGAAAAAATTAAAATTTCAAAAATATTTTTATATACTATCCTAGTATATATTTAGGAGAGTCTAATAGTAAAAAACATCAACTCTTTGGATAGTGTAATTAAAAAAATCCTGTCATAAAAAATTTGAAGAGACAGACCTGAAAAGAACTGCTGCTACTCAGTGCTCATCTTGGCCATGGCCCTCGATGCTTGTAATTCTTAAAATGTTTATCTGTAGATGCACACTTATGGGAATGGATTGCTCAATGATACATGATAGGGTGGGGTTCTAAATTTAACTCTTTCCAATTTTCAAGCTACTTCTTTACATTCCTCTCAAGTGTACCTCATTACGAGGAACGTACCTCATTTGGGGTCTTAAAAACTTCATGTTCCTCGAAACTCCTCAGAGTTTCACATTGAAAGAGTCTGTAACACATTCAGTGTTAGGAATTTTTTAAGTGAAATCCATGGTAAATCGAAATTAATCATATTAATTCATTAAAGGATCTTCTTTGTAAGTAAAACCAGCATATTTTAACCATCCTATGACCTTCCTATTTGAAGTTGTTAGTAAGCCATTAGTATGCGTTCCACATTTTGCCCATTTGTTCCACATTATGAAGGAGAGTGTTCCTCATTTTGGAGATGGAAGGTTGAGAGCTATGCTTCTTTATCACGTTACATAAAAGTGATTTTGTCTCACTTCAATTACATATTAATTTTTCGTTAAGGTACTTATATCCCTAAAACTACAGAACACTTTAATGTTAACCAAGCAGCAGCTGCAACCAAAAAATAATTATTACTCACACAAAGCTCTTTCTACTAGCACTTAATAACTAGATAACCTTTATTTCTTTCTCATTAACATTTCCCTACTTGTCCTTATTACATCGCTTGACTTTTAGACTTTAGCATAAAATATCAACAATTCTGACTTGCTGGAATATTTCCTAATATTATATTTAACACAGCCTACCACTCCTCTTTTTAATGTGCATCCACAGTAGTCTACATAAATAAAAAACAACAAAAAAGAAAATCTGGGAAAGGTGACAATAAACACTCATCTTAGATTCATACAACATAAGCAGTGTTGCCAAGTCCATCTCTTAACTCTTTTTAAGCTAGTTCATTGTCCTCAATGTTGTTCTTTATTTTCATCTTACTTCTGTTATTTATAGCTACACTCACCCTGTGCCATCTACATATTATACCCTCTCACTACTCAGGCACCCACTATATCAAACCTCCCATGTCCTATACCCTTACAAAAGCCCTACTATTTTAAATTCCAAAATAGACACTTAAAACAGTCTTGTAGCTTAAACAGCTTTCCCTTCATAGTACCTCATTTAAAGATGCACTAATAAAGAACTATTACAAATTAAAATTGAATAAAATAAAGTATATGGCTAAGAAATGCCATCAATCACTCCTTTTCTGGAGATTCGTCCCTCACCTCTTCCACTTTTAATTTTATCACATTGTAGAACCCATCTGCAGCCTTCTAAAATGACAACTATGGACTTTCGCTACTGACTGTCCAGCAGAGTTCAGATACATTTGCATGTCTGAAACTTTGCTCAGATAGCATATAGTAGACAGTGCTGTCATTGCTCAAGGCTGCAGCACTTGTCATAAAGACAGCACTCAGAAATGTGTAAACAGAGCTACATTCATCTACTCTACAAATATCACCTACTATGAAAATTATAATCAAATTCCACTAATACAAAAAGTAGTCACCCCAAAATCATTTAGTTCAAGAAACCTGCACTGTCTCATATCTACATTTCCCCCAAACATAGAAAAATATATCTGAAAACAACCTTATTTGACTGGACACCAACACCAGGCCCTTAATGGCAGGTGCGAAGAATACTGTTTCTGTTGCCCAGTACACATTTGGGGTAATTGCAGTAACTGTACCAGCCAAATAATTATCCTACACTTTTTATTTAAAATGAATGAAACATGGAACTCAGATGTGAAACGTCTTGTTTTCCATTATATGATTTCTCACCAACACCCATCAAACATAAAGCAGGATGTGGATAACGGCTAGACCATACCTTATTACTATGTTTGCTAAGTACCTAAATTTGTTTGCTAAGAGCACCTAGTCTCAATAATTACCCATCAGTCTCTATTCATTTGACTATAGAGTACTGACAGGAGCAGCTGTTCTGATCTTCAGGGACAGTTGTCTCTCATATGTCCACATTTTATTCAGTTTATTGTCAGCACACTAAATATCTCTATGGCCACTGGTAACATTACACACTGCACACAGCAAAATGAATTCATGTTGTTGTTATTGCTGTTGTTATTGTTGTTATTATTATTTATTTATTTATTACAGTAATTGGGGTGAGGTACCTATAGCAGAATAGTGACTATTATTTTTTACACTTTTGATAATCACAGATTGCAGGTCACCATTAGAAGTGGCTATTGTTTGGGGACTTCTGTGAATAAAATTAAGAGGGCAAATAAGTCATCATAATCAACATCAGCCCCCTTTTTCCCATTTTTTTCTTCATGGGCTCAGGGTATCATGTTAACTGTCACCAACTCTCTTGATTCAGTGCCACACTCCTGCCTTCTTCATCATTCATGCCTGACTGTCACAGATCTTATTTCACACAATCCATCCACCTCTTTGCTGGATGTCCCCACTTCCTCTTACCTTCTTCCTGTCTGTCCCAAATCCTCCTCACCAGATTGTCTTCTACTTTTCTGCATGTGTCCAAACCAGTATAATCTGTTGTCTTTGATCTTTTCTGCAATTGGAACTATTTGGCTTCTGCTCTTATGTCCTCATTTATCATCTGTCCCACAGTGTGCATCCTACCACCCTTCTCAGGCACTTCATTTCCATCACCTCTAGCTTCTTCAGCTGTTCTGCCTTTACATAAGTGATGACAGTGAAATGATTATTGACACAGATCGATCAAAAATAGGACAGTGTATAGTGTTTAAAAGCAACATGATAAAATATGTTACTGTGACTATTCTTTCAATTGCATTCTCATATAGAATCAGATGCGGCTGTCTTTTGGGGGTAGATAGACAAGCTCTGTGTCAAAAAACAGGGGAATTATGTACGTACTGCTGAATGACCAGTGGAATTAGGCAATGTAAGTGTTTATGAAACTCTCATGACAGTGTATCTTTCATGTTTTTCACAATCACATATCAGAAATATACACAGAAAGTGTTTTATTTGTTTTTGCGCAGAGTATTTCAAAAACAGAGGACATTTACTTGATACATGTGAAACAATCACTGATATGGCTTGTTTGGGGAAGGAAGTATATATACATACATATGTCCAGACTACTACACTTCTCATTCCTATAGAATCTTGTACATAGGTTGTCTGATGATTCTCTAGTACTTTTTGATAACTTCACACATTCCCAGAGGTAGTTGTCTCTAAATGCACTGTATAACTGAATAATGTCTCCTCTAAAATATCTATATGAGCCACTGTACAAGTTCAGCTATGTTAGTTTCTCATAATAATTGAAATCTTCACATCCACAGATGCCCATGCTATACCTCCAGAATTCTCTTCCAGTTTGCTCTTGCTTGTTTCCTTATAAGGTTTCTATATTATTATTCTATACTCATGTTTGGGTCTAATGTAATTAACAAACAATGACGTCATCATTTCTGAGTTCCTACACATTATAAATCTTTTTTACAACCTATAGTTCTATAAGTATCATTAACCAGTTGGTTGATATTATTAGAAAACACAAAGCTGGATCAGTTCATATACCCAGGTCATTAAATAAATCTACAGTTCCAGTGTGTGTTGTATTAGCTATTCACCTTTCAGTTTATGTTTCAAAAATCTCATATAATTAGTGACTGGTGTATTTATTACATATTATTCTCCTGTGTCCAAGTGGTCAATTCAGTCAAGTTGTTTAGCAGACATGCTCTGTCTGTAACACATGTAATCAGTTTACCAAATTGTAAGTCAATGGCATACAGACTGTAAAATGTCTCCAATGAAAAATATAGATTTGAAAGATATAATCTAGACAAGTATGGGGCTAGGACAGAGCCGTGTAGGACACCCTGACTGTAACCAAGAATTTCACCTGTCCAATTGTTGTATGATACATGCCATATCCTTTTTGTAAGCCATGCAGCTATCCATCTTATCAAGAGTAAACTGATACCTAGTTGCTGTAATTTACTGATCAGTGTTTTGTGTATGACCCTGTCAAATGCTGAAGTTAAATCTACGTAAATTACATCAAACCACATTTTTTCATTCATAGTTGTTATTATATTGTTATAGAACTTCACGTTACAGGTGGTAATAGATCTCTTTTCAACATATACATGCGTTCTGACAATAACTTGTCCAATATTTACTTCTCCATTATTTTTCCACAACATGAAAGTAGACTTAAGGGTCTATATGATTCTGGGTTTGTCCTACTCCCCTTTCCCTTAAAGACAGGTTTAATAAGTGCATGTCTCCAGTCTTGAGGAATCTCCCCATATTTATATGACCTAGTGACTAATAGATATAATGGTACCGTAAGTTCTTGCTGAAGTGTTCTCAGGTCATTGTTACTAATTCTGTCTCCTCCCTGAGCTTTGTTTGGATCCAGTTTGCACAGTTCTTTTTCAATATGATCTAATTTGATTCCAGTATTTGAGGTTAACTGGATATCACTAGGACAACTTATCACCACCATTGTGAAGCCAAACTATTTTGCATACAGTTTTACAAATATATCTATAATCTGCTGTGTCTGAGAATAAATTTCAAAATCTACACACAGTTTATCAATTTGCATGCCTTTACTCCTTCTACATGTTATGTATCTATAAAATGGTTTCTTGTTATACTCAATATGTTTATATGAATTATCTTCACATTTTTTATCTTGTCTCAGACTGTGCTTAATTTGTGTGTGCATATTGTTTACTTACATTTTCAAAGTTGTAGTTTGACTTGTTTTCCATTTATTATATTTTTGTCTCTCACCTTAATCAAGTATAATCTCTCTTTCCAAACTTTCCACATTCCTTCTGTAGTTTTTACATGGAATGCAACATTCCAATTAGTTTTACATAGGGACTGTTTTGTGTCCAAACAATGTGTTATTAATCATCTGTGTATTGGTCTATATTTCAGTTTGGCAGAATTATCTAGCTAGAAATTAACCTTCATAACACCATTATCACTGCACATGAGCAGTGGTAAAATTTGACATGAAATAACAGTAATTTCTTTAAGAACACAATCCCCAGGATTCAGTAAGCTCTGTGCTGGAATAGCGTTACTCCTACACAGAGTGAATGGTGTCCGTGTCTGTATCCTCCTCTCTACAGCATGCCTTATATATTAATGAAGGCATGCTACTGAGAGGGAACCACAGACATGGATACTGAATGAGTGCTATGGGGTGTGTTACAGTGCCCACAGGCCTGTAACATGCCCCCTGCACTGACAAAGTGTGTACGGCACTTTACAAAACAAAACAGTGTCTACGGACACTGAAATACTTAATGGCAAGTGAAATCAATGCAGTCACACACCTCCTGCATTGGAAAAGTGCTGTATGTCACTTTACATTAGGAAACAGTGTCTGAGGACACTGACATTATGAATGGGAACTGAATGCAATACAGGGGGGTGTGTGACAGTTACTGTGACACACCCCCTGCATTGTAAAAGTGCCGTACAGCACCATATCTCTCAACTGTACAGATTTTCACATAATATCCAGATGTTTTTCTCATAGTTTTGGTCTGTCCCCATAAAATTACTGATTTTAAATCACTGAAAATTGAAGTCCCTAAATAATAAAGTCATTTATATTACAGACTTTGTAACATTCAGAAAATGCATGCTAATACAAAACAGGACATTCCAGGAAACAGTTTTTAAATATTGCCCTTACAAACGTAGAAAGTTGAAAGAATGGCAGGTCTTGCATTAGCATGGATTTTCTGAAGAGTATGATGTGTGAAACTCAAATGTCCCTCAATATTTTCTAACTGCAGTCTTTAGTGATTTGTCACTGATTTGCCAGGGAAACACAATCCCATGACAAACAGACCAAGAATATGAGGTACAAATCTGGACATCATGCGAAAATCTGTACAGTTGAGAGGCTTAAGAATGTGAACTCATGTAATGTAAGGGGTGTGTCACAGTATCTGTAACACAACCTTTGCATTGTAAAAGTGCTTTACAGCTCTAAAACAAGAAAGAAAGTATCCTCGGACACTTATCTAATAATGTGAAGGTTAACAGCTTACATTCAAATTAATGTTTACATTTTTTTTCTTATTTTTCCTGAAAGTTTAAGCATAGCTGAATGGGTTTGCAGTGCACTAAGCTAATGGAGCTGTCCAAATTTCAGCTATAGAAGAAGCTGTATACAAATGTATAGCCCAAATTTGGACAGGTCTGTTAGGTACTGCAGATGTCCAAATTTCAGCTGTAAAAGAAGCTATATACAAATGCATAGCTGAAATTTGGACAGCTCCATTAGCTAACAGAACTATCCACATTTCAGCTATAGAAGAAGCTATATACAAATGTATAGCTGAAATTTGGACAGCTCTGTTAGCTTAGTGGTTCACAGCTTGGCATGTAGTAGGTTTATGGCTTGAATACCAAGACAGGCCATTTAGCTTTAAAATGGGAAAGCAGTTTTATATATTTTTTTTTATTTCTTTTAATGATGTAGTAATTAATATTTGTTAACCAGGGCAGTATAGCTGATCCAAATTTCCAGTGTCAGTGGAGATGTAAGGTGAAAACCACCATTTAAACACAAGTGTCCCATACAGTACAGTCACACCCCAAGGTAATGTAATGAAAGCATATAGGGGGAGGTCATGTAAATTATACAATGACTAGTCATTGATATTCCAAAACAAGCATGTTGATTGTTCAGCCCAATCAGCATGCCCGTTGTAAATCCTAACATATACCAATGGAAAAATGTCCGGTTGCCCCAACTGTATTTCATTGCTATATACTGTAATTTTATTTGTTTATTTATATTTCTAACCAAAAAAAAAAAAAAACCTAATCTGGAGTCTGTACATAGCAGACAGACAGGACAGAGAAAATACTAGGAAAATCAGGTACGTTATTCAAAACTAAAGACATCTACCTGATTTTCCTTGTATTTCCTCCACTCTCTCTCTCCTACCCCTAAACTGTCCGACATTTTATTTTTGTAGATATATATATATATATATATATATATATATATATATATATATATAAAACAAAAATGGAGCAACAGAGATCTTCTTTTCTGTGTTGCTTCCTTAGCAAAGCACTGATGTACTGGGTATGCATGTTAACTCAACTCCCATACACATGCACAGTAATCAGATAAAGCCCCCGAATACTGGAAAAACATGGAAGGACATCACGACGCTGGAATACAAAGACATTTATTTTTAAGAAAAGTAAATATTTTCTCTTAAATAATGTCATTGTATAATAGCAATACCTGACCCCATGGTTGTGGTATATTAAGATTTACCCTAGGTTGCCTTTATTTAATCACTCAGGCTTTGCCCTTGTGATTCAGCCACAACAACTGTAGGTAAATCTTAATATACTACCCTGACTGTCAGTTATTGCTTAAGTAAAATATAAACACTTAATAATAATGTATCAGTAATAAGTAATTAATATTCAATTCTGACTTCTTTTTTTAAATGAAAATGTTTGTTTGCCCTTAGCTCAGTTTTGCTAAGACTGCTAAGCCAAGCTAAGCAATGCTTAAATAGGACCTGTCTGAGCAATACTTAGCAGTGCTCAGTTCTGCTTAGCTAGTTTGAGCATTGCTAAGAAGCTCCATTCTAAGTAATATTCAGCTCAGCTAAGCAGATTTGCACACTGCTAAGCACTGCTCAGCATTTGCCACCTTAAGCACTGCTCAACTCAGCTTAGCCGGTTTGCACACTGCTCAGCTTTGCTCAGCATTTTTGAAAATCATCCAGTGATGGCAAAGGGTGGGAATATGGCCTTATTTAAACTGCACAGGTGGGAATACTGTCAAGAAAGTGAAGAGGTTAAAACTACCAACACAACAATTGCAACAAAACCCAAATTAAAGGTCATGCTGATAAATCCTAGGAGTCTAATCATGAAACTGCACTCATTGCAAGCAGTCTTAACCATGGAAAATATTGACATCTGCGCAGTTACAGAAACCTAGTTCAAAGTTGTGGAGAGCACCCCAGCCATACCTGGTTACTCATCCTATCATACATTCAGACCCCAATCTATGGCTAGTAAAGCCAAAGGAGGTGGAGTTTAAATATATGTTAAAGACATACACACCTCCAGACTGGTCAAACTGTATGACACACAGCAGACACTCCAGGTGCAGTTAACCATTGACAAGACCCTTATACAAATCATAGCTAGATACCGGCCCCCAAATCTGACCAAAGATGTCCAAACTGCCTATCTAGACCTCTTTGAATCTATCCAGATTCAACCCTTTACCCTGATCCTGGGTGACTTTAACTACTAAAATATAGACTGGAAGTACTATTCATGCCAGAACACAAATGGCCAGAGATTCCTCAATTTTGTCAATGCAAATGCTTTGGAATCGCTACCGATAACCTCACAAGAGGTGATAACATCTTGGACTCAGTATTAGTCCACATGAGTAACCACTGGAGCATCCCTGCAGTATCATCCTCCCTTGTAAGATCAGACCATAACCCAGTCATGTTTGAAGTCACCATCTCCTGTGACCGCCCTCTAGCTGGGGTCAAACAAAAAACTGATTATAGCCTCCTGAGGGATAGTATAAACAGCTTCACAGCTCCCTCCCCCTCTCTAAGAACTGGCACCAGTATCAAAAACTGTACCACATTACTATATGAACATTTATATAGATGCATGCAATCAGGAATAGCTGACAGGACAACATCATCATCTGCATGGAAAAGTAAACCTGTCTGGTGGACATCTGCAATAAATAAAGTCTAAAACAAAAGAAAAAAAGTGCTGTCCAGGACCAAGAAGGAGCAGGTGTCCAATTGGAAGCAATCTCTCCTTAACCTAAACAAGCATATAAGAGCACTAGTTAAATCTTCCAAAGAAAACTTCAAGTCCAGATTGGCCACATCTACTAGAGACAATCATAAGGCCTTCTTCACAGATGTCCGTAATCTCTAAGGTAGCACCTAGATCTGTTTAGAACTCGTGGTCAAGGACACCACATATACAAATGCCATAGATATAGCAAACCTGCAGGCTGACAGATGCAGCAAAAATGTCACCCCTCTGTCCCCCCCATCAGTAAATCAGTACATTCCCAGTACCTGTCCCTTTCCCTTATATCTAAGGAGCAGGCCATCACTGCTCTCTCAAAGGCAAAATATGCAGCCTCCATGGGACACAATAACATCCCAGGCTGCATCCCACATGAACTCAGGCAGGGACTTGCAGCAGTATCAGGAACCCTATTCAACCAAAGCCTGACTACCGGCATTGTCCCAGCTGAGTGGAGGACAGCCACTGTCATCCCTTTACACAAAGGTGGGGTGTCCACTCATCTGGGAAATTATAGGCCCATCAGCCTAACTAGCCTGTTCTGCAAGGCCAAGGAATGGATTATCATGGACCTCATTAACAAGGACACTGGCAATCTCCAAACATTCGATCTCACACAGTTTGGTTTCATGAAAGGGAGGTTGTGTCTGTTACAGTTGGTCAACATTTTTGAGACAGTCACCAAAGCCATGGATGAGGGGAAGACAGTGCACACCACCTACCTTGACCTGGCCAAAGACTTTGACACTATTCCCCACTCGGCATAATAGATAAACTCTCTCAACTCGGCATCAATCTGTATGTTACCAGATGGGTAGCTAACTGGCTCACTGATAGAACCCACCTAGTCAAAATAGAGGAAGCCACCTCAAGCAGGAGACCCATATTGAGTGGTGTACCCCACAGTTTGTTCTTGGGGCCTCTGTTATGTGGGATATACTTTTCTGAGGTGCAGGCCAAAACCAGTGGGCTATGGCTGACCATGTGTGCAGATAACTGCAAACTGGAAGCTGTCATCAATTCCTCTAGTGATGTGGACATCCACCAAGAGGGTCTCACCCAAACAAATTACTGGTACCAGAAACATGGCCTGAAGTTGAATACAAAAAAATGCATCATCATCCCCTTTGATGAGAGTGATGTTCCCACAAATTATCACATAATAACAACATCTTAAGCACACAGTCAGTTGTGTGGGATTGTGAGGGATAGCAACCTGACTTTTGACCACCATGTTCTTCCATTGTGTGGAAAGTTTCCTACATGGCCCACCTCATAAGTAAGGGTATCTCATCCAGGGACAAGGAGGCCATAACATCCCTGTATTCATCCCTTATAAAGCCCATTATTAAGTACAATGCCCCATTCGACATGTACCTTGCAAAGCACATGCAGCAGCTGGAGAGACCACAGAGATTCCTCACCAGGAGAATCCAGGCCCTCAAACATCTACCATACATAGACAGGCTAAAAGCCCTTTCGCTCTACTCTGTGTCATACAAACTCCTCAGAGGTGACCTCTGTCTGGCATACAAGGCCATGTCTGACCCAGACTTGATGGAGTTGCTGCATATCCGTAAGACAAACTAAACTCGAACAACCTGCACGCAAGGCTTTAACCTGGTCTGTGGCATGAATAGAACTTGTTTGCGGGATAGATTTATGTCCCAAAGACATGCCCAGCTGTGGAATAGAGTCCCTCCATGTCATGCAGAGTAGCTCTCTAGGCCTGTTTAAGAGGAACCTAGACAACTGGATAGGAAACAGAACATACACTCCTGGAATCCCACCTGTGTCCCTAATGGACAGGGGAAACAGGTGCTGACTTTGAATGAACATGGGCAAAAGTCTTGGTTAGGCCTATAAAGGTCTCCGGACAAATAGCCCAGTATCATCCTATGAACCTGTGAACCTATTACATTAGATGTTTGCTGTAATTATTTCAGACTGTCCTGCAATGTTGTCTGAAATTATTCTATGTGAGTCTGAACTCTGTAGTTACTGTATTGATTAAGTATTGTCTTGTTCCTTTATTAGTTATGATTGAATATAGGTAAACCTTGTAATTGTGTCTGGTCTGTATAGAATTAAGTAAGCTCTTAGAGTACTTGCATGTGTATTTGATGACACTGTATAACCCACTTCAATAGGCTTGGTCTTGGTCACACTAACCATTTGGCTAATAGGCACATCACGCAGTAGGATTTGTGACCTTTTGGTAAGGGTCTTACAGTAGCTGATAAAGAGCTGGATTGTGGCACTCAGAACTACCTTTAAGTGTGGGCAAAAGGGGCCATAGCAGGTAAACCTGTGCCAGCCTTTCGCAGGAGTGTGTGTGTGTGTGTGTGTGTGTGTGTGTGTGTGTGTGTGTGTGTGTGTGTGTGTGTGTGTGTGTGTGTGTGTGTGTGTGTGTGTGTGTGTGTGTGTGTGTGTGTGTGTGTGTGTGTGTGTGTGTGTGTGTGTGTGTGTGTGTGTGTGTGTGTGCGTGTGTGTGTGTGTGGTTCATAAATCAAATCTCAAAATGTTTTGTCAGCTATTTGGACAGGGACACAAAGCACAGGCCAGACAAAGAGGGTGATGGATGTTTTGGCTTGGGCACTCTGCTGAGATGTTAATCATATAGCTGTCAGTGGGGAGTCTTATTGGGGATTGGGAGAGAGAGGGAGAAACTAGCCCCAGACTGACTGTGATCTCTGTGTACTCTGATGGGTAATTGTACTTTAATGTGCACGTATTTGTCATCCTCTCACTGTGTATGTCCCTCACTGGTGGTAGTAATGAGGATTGAGGCTCCTTGCTTACTGGGCCAGTGCAGGGGCAGCTCACTGACAGTACGTACTGGTGGATACAGCTGACATATCACATCATGTACCATCCTTGAGCCAGTCTCAGTCTGCCAGTGTCATACAGGATTATTTCACAGATTGTCCAGGTCTCCCTGACCATTCCTGGCATATTCTGGTAGGTCAGTGTGTACCCCACACCTGTATCTGAATGCCTGACACATATGGCTATCATACCTGGTGAGCCTCTGCAGCAGGTCAGCAGGTTATAGGTACTAGTAGTGGGGAGATGCTGGCTCTGGCTATGCAGCAGTGCATACATACTGAGCATGCAACGTAAGGGAGTGGATAAAGTACCAGATATTCATGTACCATTATTGTGTCCCCAGGGATCTGGCATGTCACAGACACATTCCCCAAACTCTGTGGACAACCATCATGTATTTTCCACCTGGTGTGCAGGAATGCACATTTGTCTGGCAGGGGGGCTCTACATCTATCAGGCACATGTACCCATTTTGCAAACATCTGGGTACTGCAGATGTCAGACACCTATGAAGAGGTTACCCTACACCACATATGCACCGCTCTCTGTTATTGTGTACCCCAGATGTTCCTGGAATGTCCACATGCTCCTGTAGTAGCACTCACCTATTTGTCAGATGTAGGCTGGATGACATGTTACAGTAATGTTTCCCATAGGGGACACCCAGCAGTTGATGGCAGTGATGTCTGTGGACACATACCAACACAGTCTGTCACAGCTGTCAGGCCATGTCTAGTAGTCCTGGTACCATCTCAGGTTACTAGGCTATGGGCTGTGAGCATACATAGGCCTAGCCCACATGTTAGCACATGCAGATGCAAGGCAGCAGCTAATGTCCCCATCCAACAGGGACAAAGGTGGTATCCCGAGGCTGTTAACCATCCAGTTGACCAGGTTATGCCTGCAAAGGTTTAGCTAGATACTCAGCCTGATGTGGACAGGGTGCCCATTCCACTGCAGGTTGCTTGTGTGTGACACACATGTGAGCTATCCACAAGGCAGTCCAGGTCACTCACCGGGTTAAGTGTGTGTGTGTGTGTGTGTGTGTGTGTGTGTGTGTGTGTGTGTGTGTGTGTGTGTGTGTGTGTGCGTGTGTGTGTGTGTGTGCGTGTGTGTGTGTGTGTGTGTACGCGTGCGTGCATGCATGCGTGTGTGTGTGTGTGTGCGCATGTGCGTGTGTGTGTGTTACTACAGTGGAGCCTGGCTTGCAGTTGTCCAGTAGTGATAGCAATGTGGGGTCTGTGATTGCGGTGCATGCCACAGTGACATAACTCCTGAGGAGTATGTATGACATCGGGTAGAGGGTTGGCATTATAGCCTAATACCAAGGCAGGCCATTCAACATCTACATTGGAAAGCATGTCAGAGCATCCCACCAGTATGCCAAATCAACTGTATGCATTTAATGTTTATTTTAAAATATATCATGCAGTGCAGTGATGTAACATTAGGGAAAAATATCCCCCCACCAAGTATTAACCCTAGGATCCTCTGCATCAAAGTCAGAACAACGCATCACTAAACCAAATCAGCTGTGCATATTTAGTGTTCATGTTTGAATTATAACTTGCAGTACAATAATGTAGCATTAGGGGAAAAACTACACACCTACCAGGTATTAATTCCAGGACCCTCTGAACCACAGTTAGAGCCACACACCACTACAACAGCTAAGCTGTAGGGAATTACTCCCATTCCTGTACATATATCATAAGTCACAGTGATGTAACAATAGGATAGCACACATCTTCATGAAATATAGAAACCTGAAACATCTGATCCAAAGCTCAGTGCACTACACCAGTAGGACATCACACCTCTGGGGCATTACCAGTGTTTGTACCAAGACACCTCGATTCCCAGTGACACAACTTCCACATATAATGGCATAAATGACAGCTTACTTGGGCCTGTGATGCAGACATGACCCAGTACACAGTCAAATAAATGCTGATGGATGTATGGGATGCCTATGATATCAGGTACACCTGACAACTGCATAGACTGTTGCAGAATGTCCAGAGGTGTGTCACCTACTTATGGCATGGTTGTCGTCAAACCTATTCTGTGTGCTGAAGTACTGGCAGGTCAGTGCAGATTGACCTTACAAACTCATGACAGATGGGTCAATGTCACACATCACAGACATCCAACACACATGTCCATGCCAATCCTGTGTAACACACAGTATGCATGCACACATATCCTGCAAATATACTTCCCATAATAATGACTTAGTAGCTCTATCTGTTACATTCCTAGCTTGTCTCACATCAGGATACCCACAGTCCAGGCCCACAGTCCAGTGTGTTGCACAACATTTACATGCTTGTCAAAATAGCACAGAAATAAATGAGCCCTGCAATGTACAGCAGGAATGGTTGCTGATAACACAGTCACTGGCACCCACAGGAGCACATCAAAGGCCATGACGGTAGGATATATGTCACAAATATGTATATGCGTCTTAAATTTCCCTTACCATACACTGGATGGCAATACTACTTAACATACGTACCAGAGGCTCATACCCCACCTAGACCGTTATCGGTACAGACACCCTGGCCATGCTGTGACACAAGAGCTGACACTGCCCCATCACTGACATATAAAGCATGCAGTCCCCCAATGTTGTCACACTCCCTATTAGGAGTCCTGGCCAGAATCCAACAGCTGTGGCCTGCTACACATGCAGCAGTCTGTCTGGCTAACTGATACACACCTAACATACCTCCCAAACACCTAGAGCAGGGCATCCACAACACAACCATACATAAAGTGTTGTTGGGGAAATTCTCAGGTGACAGGGACAAGTGTTGCAGTCTCCCCTTACAAACATACACAGCTGACACACCAGTATCAACTGCATCAGCATGCACATCCAGATAGAAAGGGAATATGACACACACATCTGCCTGTCAGCTCACTGACCCCAACACACATTGCTAAACAGTACACTGCTACATAATCTGAAAGCCTGTTAACAATGGGCACACACAGAGTGAAGCACTGTGGAAATAACACATCAATACATACATTGGACAGTATCTCTACATACCCTTTATGATGCTGTAGTTCCCACACCTTAATAATATTATACTCACAGGCCAGGAAAAGGGGGAGGCCTACATGAAGCCCTTAATTATAGCACTGTGTTGCCATGCCATTGGCTAATGATATGCAACCCAGCTGTTTGGGATGCTAGTAGCAAGTGAGAGTCACTGACTACCTACAAAAGCAAGCAGCTGCATATGGTAAACAGCTTTGACACCTTCTTCTTGAAGACAGGCTGCCATTTCCTAGGAGATCACCACTTGATTTCTTCCAAAAAAGAGTACAGCAGTATACCAGGTATGTCACACAATTACACATGGAATTGAATGCAGATGAGGGGATGCAGTCATGGATATAGGAATCTCAAAAGTAGGTTTCAACAACATTTAATGTAATGACATGTTGTTGTTATTCTGCTGTCCAGCACTTATGGCCATCATGTATGGCTCTGTCAGCACTGACATATATCACACCTCTGGCCCCTGAGTCACAACAGCAATGGTCAGCTCACATATCACTGATACTGGAATGTCTGTTGTACAATAGTGACAGTAAGTAGTGGTCGATACAGCTGGCATATCACATCATGTACTGTCAGTGAGCCCCTCTGTGTCCCCCCTCTCCCCCCCAAAGGAGAGATAACTATCCCAGCAGAGTGTAGCCTCCCAGACATCTCAAATGCGCAGGTGAAAGCTGCTCTCTCTAAAGCTAAAAACACAGCATCAGTGGGACCGGATGGTGTCCCCGGCTGTGTGCTACACGAGCTAAATGAGGAATTAAACCCGCACATAAGGCAGCTGTTTAATCTCAGCCTTACCACAGGATACATGCCCAAGGAGTGGCGTACGGCAACTGTGGTCCCACTCCACAAAGGCGGTGCCTCTACGGACCCTGGTAATTACCGCCCCATAAGCTTAACAAGTCTAGTCTGCAAAGCTATGGAGAGGATCATAATGGAGCTCATAAACAAAGATATAGGGGACTTGCAGACATTGGACCCGACCCAGTTTGGCTTCGTCAAGGGCAGATCATGCCTTTTGAACTTGGTCGACTTCTTCGAAACAGTCACCAAGGCCATTGATGAGGGAAAGGCAGTCCATACAGCCTACCTTGACCTTGCAAAGGCCTTCGACACAATACCCCACTCGGTATTGTAGAAAAACTTACCAGCTTAAATGTAAACCCATATGTCACAAGATGGGTTGCAAACTGGCTTAAGGACAGAACCCACAGGATTAGAGTTGCTGGCGCTATGTCAGACTCCAAGCCGGTCACAAGTGGTGTCCCACAGGGCTCGGTCCTTGGCCCCCTATTGTTCGGCATCTACTTCTCAGAAGTACAGGCCAACATGGGAGGACTTTGGCTGACAAAGTTTGCAGACGACTGCAAACTGGGCCATAGTGGAAAGTGCATCGGACACGGATATCCTTCAGAAGGGACTCACGGAAACAGATAGCTGGTGCCAGAGCCATGGCCTGAAGTTAAACACCAAAAATGTATAGTCATACCCTTCGGGAAAAACAAGGTAACCCCAAGCTACCATATAGGTGGCAATCCACTAAGCACAGAAGAGGTTATCAGAGACCTGGGGACCCAGGTTGACAGTGGCCTTTCTTTTGACACTCACGTTGCTAAAGTGGTTAGAAAGACCTTCTACATTGCCCACCTGATCATGAAGGGATTCACATCCAGATCTAGTGAAGTCATTGTTCCCCTGTACTCTTCACTTATCAGACCAATGATCGAGTACAATGCCCCATTCGGGATGTATCTCACCCAACATCAAGTGCGCAATTGGAGAGACCCCAAAAGTTCCTCACCAAAAGGATAAAGGGACTCCAAAATCTGTCATATGCTGCCAGATTGAAGAAACTCCAGCTCTATTCAGTTGCATACCGTCTGCTCAGAGGTGACGTGCCTGACATACAAGGCCATGTCCAACCCGGAATTGATGGACATGCTCCACCTCAAAAAATCCAAATCCACCAAAACCACTAGAGCAAGTGACTTAAACCTTAGCACGGATATAAATAGGACGTGCTGGAGGGATAGATTTATCACTCAGAGACTCCCTATGCTGTGGAATAAAATCCCGATCCATGTGAGGCAGAGCACCTCGCTGGCTCTTTTCAAGAGAAATCTTGACCTGTGGATGGGAGATCATAGGTTTATCCCGGGAATCATCTCTGTGTCACTGCTGGACAGAGGCACAACAAACTAATGGGCACAGTATTTTTTCATATAAGGGGTGGCGTAAGCCACAAAAATTTGGGCTAGGCTTATAAATGCCTTAGGGCAGATAGCCTAGTATAAACCTATGAACCTATGAACCTATGAATATCATGCAGACTTAGTTCAAGGATTGTCCCGATGTCCATGAACATTCCTGATATACTCTTCCTAGGTTACTGTGTACTCTACAGCTGCATCTCATTGCCTGACAACCTATGGCTAGCATACCTGGTGACTCCCTGCTGCAGGACAGCAGGTCATAGGCAGTAGTATTGGGGAGACACTGGCTCAGCCTCAGCAGCAGTGGACACATAGGGGGCCATACAATGTAAGGGAATGATTAAAGTAGCAGATATTAATGTACCATTGATATGTTCTGGGGGTGTGGCATGTCACACACACATTCCCTGAACACTGAGGACAACCATCACTTATTGTACAACTGCTGTGTAGAGGTCCACATTTGTCTGGCAGGGGGTCTACATATATGAGGCACATATACGCATTCCGCAGACATATGGTTACAGCATATGTTTGACACCTACCAGGAGGACACCCCTCACCAGATATGCAGTGCCCTCTGTCATTGTGTAGCACAGATGTTGCTGGTATGTCCTAGTGCACCTGTAGTAGAAACTCACCTATTTGTTGGACGTAATCCAGATGACATCCTACTGTAACATTCCCCATAAGGGGCACACAACAGTCAATGGCAATGATGGGTTTGGACACATACCAACACATTCTGTCACAGCACCAGGCCATAACTGGTATCCCTGGTACCATATGAGTGTAGATGGCATATGGGTCCTAAGCACTCATATGCCTAGGCTGGCTGTTAGCCCATGTGCATGCATGCCAGCACCTACTACCCCAGTCCAACAGGGACACAGGTGCTATCCCAAGGGTGTATGTGGCATTAACTATCCATTGATGCAGGTTCCACCTGCAATGGTGTTAACAGCTAACCTGCCTGATATGGACAGGGTAACCATTCCACAGCAGGATGAGTGTGTGTGGTATACACATCTGAGCTGCCAACAAGCACAGTTTCTGTCACATACTGGGTTGGTGGCTTGTGTGTGTGTGTTAACACACTGGGGCATGAGTTGCATCTGTGCAGTATTCCCATCATTGTGGTTTCTGTGATTTTCTTGCATGTCACACTGAGCTCACTCCTGTGGATTATGTCTGACACCGTGTAGACTATTGGCCTTATAGGCGATCACTCTATAGTAGATGTTTCAGGCTCTGGTATTGACTCGTGGGGAAACTCATTGATGTCCCCAGCTGCTGCATGTGCTGTTTGATGTGACTGATGAACAGGTAACCACAGACAAAACAGGGCCTTATTGGGGGAAATACAGGAATGTTTACACCCCATGCCCACTGATGGCATGTCCATATGTATGTATTGGGTCATGTAGCGGCATTACCTTACAACAGATGCAACCTTGTAGTGATAGGTCTTGGTGCCAAATACCTGTGTCCACAGATCTCTCACCATCAATTGTGTGCCTAGGATGTATTTAGTGGTGTGATAATGTGTGTGGACATCACTCTCCTCAAAGGGGTTGACAATGGATATTGTGGTATGCTGCCTGAGTCCATGTGTCTATTGACAAGTCATCTATCTGTGTGAGACCCTCCTAGGCAGATGTCTACATCATTAGGGAATCTGGTGACTGCACACAGCATACAGTCATCCACAGACATGGTTGGACATGGGGTAATGGGTGTTCCTTGCACCTCAGGGGTGTACATCACACATAACAGAGGGCAGTGTACAGAACAACAGGTTATTCCACTAGATATGGGTAAACCGTTTCAGGAGGATTCTTCTATGTGGCATAGGTGGGTTGTGTCTGTGCACCACTGTGATACCCCTATGGTAACATATGGTGTGATGTATACATGGAAGTGTTATATCTATAATGGGAAGTGGATTATGCTGTCACATGGTTTGTCCAGGTCAAGTTAGGTGGTTTGTAGTGTCCTCCATGCATATGGTGACTGTGTCATACAGGTCAACCGAGTCTAATAGACATGACCCCTTCCTGGAGAATGCCTAACTGCCCATGATGGAGTGTGTGCAGGTTACCAATGTCATGGTTAATGGGTTCCAATATAAACTGTGCCATGGACTTGCAGAACAGCATAGTTAATCTGCTTGGTGTATCATGTGACTGAGTGGTGTACACTACACCATACTCTGGAGGGGTGACAGTACTCATCCATCAAACAGCTGGGACAATGGCAGTGGACAGCCCTCCTTTGAATACAGTACCCCATGGTGTTACAAGGTTATAGTTTGGGCCATGTAGGATGCACCCTGTGATGTGGTTGTGTCCCATGGCAGGTGTATACCATGACATTCAGCTAACAGTGGTGAACTGTTCCCCACATTTAGGAGACAGGTGAGTTTGTTGGACATCCTGATGTACTGATGGTGAAGACAGGGGGTGGCACCTACACCGACTGTGTCAGCCATCCTGTATTCCATACCAACAGCACTGGTATAGCTGGTGTCCATGACCACCACAAGTGAGCAGATGCAGGTGCACCCTGTGCTGTTGCAGACATATGTGGAGTAGGGGAGATGACTGTAGTGGATGTAGACAAAGTAAGCTCATTGTCTGTGGTGCAGATGTGCAGGACTGATCCCATTCTCATGTACACGCTATGGAGACATTGCTCCAGAATGGGCAACTGCCCCTACTTTGCTTCAGATAGTGGCATGTCATCCCTGTTATGGAGAGTATGTATTGCAGATGTCCACCAGACAGGCGTACATATCCTAGCAGATGAAGGTGTATGCCTGTAGTGTATAGTATACTACATGCATCTATAGAAATGCACATATAGCACTTGTGTGTATGTGTGCCTATTGCTGCCAGTCTTTAATGAGGTGTTGGGGGTTGTGTGGCTGTGTATACACCCCCACAGGAGGATGTACTACATGTTGGAGGTATATGTATGCCTGTCCGCAGTTAAACGGGTATTGTGAGAGATGGTGAGTGTAAACGTGGCCGCTTGATGTTAGTGTTGTCATAAATTATGACACTGTAGGTATGCTGCAGTTTTAACTTCTGTTGCGTATTGTCAACTACACTACACCTTCAACTCATATGGGGGTAGTCCCTGGCTGCACTGAGGTGTTTGTAATTGGATTGATGACATCTCTCAATTGATGACAACTTTTGATTTTTCATATTTTGCATCACTTTTACATGCCAATGGCCATAGTTTTGGCCATTGGCATGCTTGATACAACTAATACAGGATTTACTTTGAGTTGTCATAGCCCCGACTTTTTATTTTGCAGTCTTGTACACATACAGTTCTCGCATACATTTGTTATGCTAACACGGTTCCTACACGGATGCCTGACTGCTTCCTGGATCAGTACATCACCTCATTTGCATGTTTTTTCACCAGCAAATGAGGTGATTTACATTCCACGATCACCTCCATGATTGAACAGTGCTGGGAGGCTCATGCACGCCCCCAGCACTGTTTCCTGGATCTCAAAGGCTCCAAACTCTGTGTTTGAGCCGTGACACTATGCTTACATGAAGATTAGCTCCGTGTAAGCCTTATTGAATTTAGGACAATGTCTATTATGTTCTGGTCCCTGAGTTTTTTTACAATCTGAAGCAATTGCTGTTTTTGAACATACGTTGTGAATAATTTCCTCACAAATGTTGTTGAATCAATATTTTTCCTGTCTGTTTCTGGTAAATTTAAGCCCCCATCCACTATTATTCTTCTCTTTTGTATTTCATGCAAGAAATGTATTAATTCCTCCAGGTCATCAGTACTTGGCTTTGGTAGTCTATACACTTCAACAGTTGCTATATGTTCCAGGGTTGTCTTTATTGTCACAGTGACATAATCTATAGTATTAGTGTCATCAATATAGTAATCACAGATGTTATAACTATCTTTCATTTCTATTAAAACACCCATCTAAGTTTTTGTTAGAATGTCTGCTAGAGTAAAAACATTTATACCCTGACAGGAGTGGTTTCTAATCATTGTTCTTTAACCATGTTTCACAAACAATAACAACATCAATTTGTGGGAATGTAGCAAATTTTCCAGTAAGCAAAAACTTTATTATTTATTCTCCTAGCATTAACAACCATCAGAGATGCAACAAATGTTGCTGTCTGTGAAATGTTAAATTTTTGACATGGCAAAAATCCTGCCCAATAATGCAAATATCTGCTACAAAAATTATCTTCCCTAATTGTGACAAATACATGACATAATGTCTGAAAACACGTGTGCCTAAAATTATGCTTGGATGTTCTACACATTTGAAATTTTTAAAATGGAACATTTTTTTCATGTAGGTATTTACCCAAAAACATATTTCCATTCATGGTGACCTGACTCTCCTTTCTGTATGTGATTTGTGAAAGCTATATTCTAACACCTAAACAAGCTAAGTTATCTAAGGGGGCTCTAAGTTCCCTCCTAATAGTCATACAGTCTGACATGAATAAAAACAAATCCGTACTTCCTTACATTAAGGCTTTCTAAGGCCTGTCTCACATCCTCTATTTTTGTTCCTGGCAAGCATAACACTATTTGATGTTCATTATCTTCTCTGCAAATGCAAGTATCAGTTCCTCTAATAACTGAATCTCCAGTTCAGCAATATTTGCTCTATCAGTTGTTGCAAAGGAATGATCTTCATCAGCATTACTCTTATTAATTCCAATTGTTTTCATTGTGCATTACATTTCCAAGCATATAATTCTCATCCAGCTGTTTCATAGGGATGAGTGATCTTTACAGACAATAGACACTTCTTTTCCTAAACGTGTTCTATTTGCTCTTAGCATAACATTATTTATCTCATCAGTCCAGTCACTAATATATTTAATAACAATTCTTCAAGTCATGCCAATTGCACAAGTGCAATCATCATCAGTAAGGCTAGAATTACTACAAATAATGGTAAGCAAATCACAAGGAACACAGATCACCAGTGTTATCAGTTGTTACCTTTAAATATACATAGCAATCATTACACTGTACAGGATATTTGTGCTTTAGCCAATCATTAATGACATATTTATTTAAGAAATCCATATTCAGCTGTAAATGAATAAAGCTTTCCAAAACAAAACAAAAGAATAATCAAAATCAGTTACCACAGAATTCAAAAATAATTTAAATCAACTTCTATGAGAAAAATCACACAAACAATATACAACTACATATTATATTAAGTACAGTCAAGTTGTTGCTGACCACACAAGTTGTGAAAGTCACACAAAACCTCAAATTTCTTTACATCTCATTTGCATGCAGTACCTTCTGCAAAGTAGATTGTGTTTCTAGTACAGCAGATTACCATCATAGCTCTCAACTGTCCAGATTTTCACAGAATGCCAAGATTTTTGCCTCATATCTTTGGTCAGTTCCTCATAAAATTTGTAGTTTTCTGGCAAATTATTCACATTTGAAGTCATTAAATATTACTAAAGAATGATAGACATTTGAGTTTCAGAGTTACTATCCTTCAGAAAATATATAATAATTAAAAACCTGTTATTCTAGCAACTTTCTAAATTTATAGGAGCATTTTTTTAAAGCTGTCACTATTTTTGGGCCTTTATCCCCCCATTATTTCTGGCTTTGTCCAGATTTCTTGTACAGAGAGATTGAGATGTATGATTACCATAGTTCTTATTTGTATGGTGAAACTGATGTTCTTCATTTTGAAACACTCTGTATTGAATACAAGACCACATTTATTGTAGTTCTTTCATGGTTTACTTCTACACATGTGATTAGGGGGTTACATAGCTTATAAACACTACATATTCATTTAATATTCCCTATGTGTAAGTCTTAAAAATGGATTCTCACAAAGCTTATCTTCACTACAGGTTCATTTAACATTCCTTACATGTAAATCCTAAAAAAGTCTCAAATTCATTTAAGATTCCCTACATGTAAGTCCTAACAGATGTCTTCTCATAAAGTTAAAGTTTATAATCATTACAGATTCATTTAATACTGCCTACATGTAAGTCCTAAAAATGTCTCCTCACAAAGCTTATAATTAATACAGATTCATTTAATATTACCTACATGCAAGTCCTAAAACATCTTCTCACAATGCTTATAATTAATATAGATTCATTTAATACTCCCTACATGCAAGTCCTAAAAAAAAATCATCTTACAAAATTTATAATTACTGCAGATTCATTTTCCTCTTGTACTGTAATTTTGGAATGTTCTTAAGTACACGGTGGGGATAGCAACTGTTATAATGAAGAAATGTGTTTTTCAAAAATGGTTTCTATAAAGTGTAGTTAGGATGCTGCCATCAATGAGTTTGGTGTCCTCAACATCCAGAAAATCAAAGTTAAGCTCTGCAGACATGCTAAATTTAATCCCAAACTCATTGTTATTTAAGGAATTCCAAATACACTATTCTATTTATGCTAGTCCACACCATAAAGAAATCATCTAAATATCCAATCCAGATAATCATGGATTTAAGAAGTTATTTATTTGTTAGCATTTGTTTACCGAGGTAGTCCAACTGGGCACAGGTCCCTTTTCCATCAGAGGCCCAGGGAAAAAAATCCACAAAAAGTATACATTGCAAAAAAAAAAAAAAAAAAAAAAAAAAACAAGGCAACTCTAGAGAAATAATGTTCAAACAATTTAAATGAAATAAAACAAAACAGTTAATAGTATGGCTTAAAAATATTTAACAAAAAAGTACAAGCTTTAATTTTCAAAAATGCTTCATCAGGTATAACTAAAACATCCCAACCACACAACATTTAAATACTATGCAAGTACTAACTTTATTAATCAATTATTTAATCAATTATCTAATCAATGATGTGGGCCATGTAGCCGTAGAAAAGGTTTTAAAGAACAGTCTTAATTTAAACCTGGAAAATTCATAGCACTAAGGAGTATAATCTATTTATACTCATAATATTCAGTCAGGTTCACAATATCATCTCTGTGAATTGTCAGATTAATAATCTTTAAAACACTGAATTTAAAACTATGAGCATTATCATTTTCAACCCATGCTTATCCAGAGTGTTTGTTAAAATACCCCTTTCTGATATCATATACATGTTGTCATAGTCTCTCTTTAAGAAGTCTGTTAGTTTTACCAATGTACAAAGATGCACACTTGGTGCAGGTAACAATATAGACAAATGTGAAGAATCACAGTCTGAAGTCAAATTAATATTAAAAACCTTCACTGTTACAGGGTGTTGATAGAAAGAAGAGGAAGTTGTATTAATACATTGACAACAATAGTATAAGACTGGTGAAACAAATATAAACAACTGTCAGCTGAAGACAAATAGTGGATTCTGTACCAGTGAGTAGATAGTCCTAACTGTTAAACCAAAAACGAAAATAAATACAATGCCTTGAATATTAAGAATGGGTAAGCAGAGCTTTTGTGGTACATAAACATGTTTACATTGTACATGCTACAACTATGGCTATACCTTAATTAATCAGAAAAAGAGAAAAAGAGTGAGATATGTAAGAGCAATTAACAGCAAACAAGTAGAACAACTACAATACAGAGTACATTATTTACTACAGCACAGTGTACATTATTAACTACAGTACAGTGTACATTAACTACAGTGCAGGTTTTATTAACAACAGCACAGAGTATGTTAACTACAGCACAGTGTACATTTTAACTACAGCACAGAGTGTATTATTAATTACAGTACAGAGTACATTATTAACTACAGCAGAGCATACATTATTAACTACAGCACAGAGTACATTATTAACTACAGTACAGTGTACATTATTAACTAAAGCACAGAGTACATTATTACCTACAGCACAGTGTGCATTAACTACAGCACAGTGTACATTATTAACTACAGTACAGAGTACATTATTAACTACAGCAGAGCATACATTATTAACTACAGCACAGAGTACATTATTAACTACAGTACAGTGTACATTATTAACTATAGCACAGTGTACATTATTACCTACAGCACAGTGTGCATTAACTACAGCGCAGTGTACATTATAAACTACAGCACAGAGTACATTATTAACTACACCACAGTGTACATTAACTACAGTACAGAATACATAAACTGCAGCACAAAATATATAACTACAGCACAGTGTACATTATTAACTACAGCACAGAGTACATTATTAACTACACCACAGTGTACATTAACAACAGCACAGAGTACATAAACTACAGCACAAAATATATAATTAGAGCACAGTGTACATTATTAACTACAGCACAAAGTACAATATTAACTAAAGCACAATGTACATTATTAACTACAGCAAAGTGTACATTATTAAGTACAGCACAGTGTACATTATTAAATACAGCACAGTGTACATTACTAACTACAGCACAATGTATATTATTAACTACAGTACAGTGTACATTATTAACTGCAGCACAGTGTGCATTATAAACTCCAGCACAATGTACATTATTAACTACATCACAGTGTACATCATTAACTACAGCACAGAGTATATTATTAACAAAAGCACAGTGTACATTATTAACTACAGTACTTTATACCTTATTAACTACAGCACAGTGTACATTATTAACTACAGTACAGAGTACATTATTAACGACAGCACAGTGTACATTACTACCTACAGCACAGTGTACATTATTAACTACAGTACAGAGTGCATAATTAACTAGCGCACAGAGTAAATAACTACAGCACAGAGTACATTATTAACTACAGCACAGTGTGCATTACTACCTACAGCACAGTGTACATTATTAACTACAGTACAGAGTGCATAATTAACTAGAGCACAGAGTAAATAACTACAGCACAGTGTACATTATTAATTACAGCACAGTGTACATTATTAACTACAGTACAGAGTACATTATTAACTACAGCACAGTGTATATTATTAACTACACCACAGTGTACATTATTAACTACAGCACAGAGTACATTATTAACTGCAGTACAGTGTACATTATTAACTACAGTACAGAGTGCATTAAATACAGCACAGAATACATAACTACAGCACAATGCACATTATTAACTACAGCACAGTGTACATTATAACAACAGTACAGAGTACAAAATTAACCACAGCACGGTGAACATTGTTAAGTACAGCATAGAGTACATTATTAACTACAGCACAGAATACATTATTACCTACAGCACTATGTACATTAACTACAGCACAGTGTACATTAACTACAGTACAGAGTACATTATTAACTACAGCACAGAGTACATAACTACAGCACACTGTACATTAACTACAGCACAGTGTACATTACTAACTACAGCACAGAGTACATTAACTACAGCACAGTGTACATTAACTACAATACAGAGTACATTAACTACAGCACATAATACATAACTACAGCGCAGTGTACATTATTAAATACAGCACAGAGTACATTAACTACAGCACAGTGCACAATAACTACAGCACAGTGTACATTATAACTACAGTACAGAGTACAATATTATCTAAAGCACAGTGTACGTTATTAACCACAGCACAGTGTACATTACTAACTGCAGCACAAAGTACATTAACTACAGCACAGTATATATTATTAACTACAATACAGAGTACATTAAATGCAGCACAGAATACATAACTACAGCATAATGCACATTAACTACAGCCCAGTGTACATTATTAACTACAGCGAAGTGTGCAGTATTAACTACAGCACAGAGTACATTATTACCTACAGCACAGTGTACATTAACTACAGCACAGTGTACATTAACTACAGTATAGAGTGCATTATTAACTACAGCACAGAGTACATAACTACAGCACAGTGTACATTATTAACTACAACACAGTGTACATTATTGATTACAGCACAGAGTACATTATTAACTACAGTACAGAGTACATTATTAACTACAGCACAGTGTACATTATTAACTACAGCACAGAGTACAATCTTAACTACAGCACAGTGTACATTAACTACATTACAGAGTACATTAACTACAGCACAGAATACATAACTACACCATAGTGTACATTATTAACTACAGCACAGAGTACATTAACTACAGCACAGTGCACATTATTAACTACAGCACAGTGTACATTATAACTACAGTAGAGAGTACAATATTAACTAAAGCACAGTGTAATGACTACAGCACAGAGTACATTATTAACTACAGCACAGTGTACATTATTAACTACAGTACATTATTAACTACAGCACAGAGTACATTAACTACACCACTGTGTACATTAACTATAGCACAGTGTACATTAACTACAGTAGATTGTACAGTAACTACAGCACAGTGTACATTATTAACTACAGCACATAACTACAGCACAGTGTACATTATTAATTGCAGCACAGTGTACATTAACTACAGCACAGAGTGCATGTGTACATTCACTACAGCACAGTGTGTATTATTAACTATAGAACAGATTACATGTGTACATTAACTACAGCACAGTGTGCGTTATTAACTACAGCACAGTGTACATTACTAACTACAGTACAAAGTACATTATTAACTATAGCACAGAGTACATTATTAACTACAGCACAGTGTACATTATTAACTACAGTATAGAGTACATTATTAACTACAGCACAGTGTACATTAACTACAGTATAGAGTACATTATTAACTACAGTGTAAAGTACATTAACTATAGCACAGTGTACATTCTTAACTACAGTACAGTGTACATTATTAACTAAAGTACAGAGTACATTATTAAATACAGCACAATGTACATTATTAACTACAGCACAGTATACATTATTACCACTGAATTCTGGGGATAGACTTATATACACCATTCATACATGAGTGATCTGGCTGATATAGGTGGGGTAAGAGGGTTGCAAGGAGTACTTTAAAGGTACAGAAGAATGTGGTGAATAGTAGGTTATGAAATACAACAGGATGGTAGTAAAAAGGTACAGCTATATTGATTTGAAAGGCAAGAACATAGTGAAATAAGTTTGATGAGGTTCATACAGTAGGTATATACTAGGCTAACAACCACTAGGGCCTTTCTAAACCTAGCTATGAAACCTAAATGTGTCTCACAACTTATATGTTTCAGATGTTTATAGAGGTGGAGATTGTTGGTTACAACATGGTTTACTGGCTGCCTCTGTCCATCAGAGACATAGGCGCCAGAGCAGAAGATAAATTTAGGATTTTCCATCCAATTGTCCAAGTTATGCTTAAGTAGGTTTAGGTAGGGACTTTTCTTTCACATGGAAGGGTAGCCTGTTCCAGAGAAAGATAATAATAATATTGGTCTCTCCAGCATGTCTTATTTCTGTTGCAAACAAAATTTAGGTATTTAGATCTAGTGCTACTGATGCTGCTTGTTTTGTGGATGTGTAAAAAGCTCATCAGAGCAGGGTCCAGGGATACCTTGTATGGCAAGCATAGATCGTCTCTCAGTAGTCTGTATGAGAATGAGGACAGCTATGGGGCTTTGAGGTGATCTGCATAGGACATTGTTTTTATGCCCTATATTCTTTCTGTAAGGAACCTTTGTGGGCATTGAAGTTGCTGCATGTTTCGGGTCAGGTACTTACTGAAGTGGGCATTATACTTAATGATGGGTGTGATGAGGGCCGAGTACAATAACATCCTTGGACCTAGATACCATACCTTACTTGTACATTCAGCAACACAGAAGAATTTCCATACTACCCTGGATATATGTTTATTGAAGTCTGAGTTAGTGTCTACATGTGTTCCCAGTTCCCTGGTAGTGAGTCCACTTTTAGAGGGTGTTTTATTAATGAAGTAGTTTCCTGGGGTGGCTGACTTATCAAGAGGTACTATAATCCATTTCTTGGCTTTGACTTTTAAGCCGTGGCTTTGGCATCAGTAATTTGTCTGCTTTAGACTCTTTTGAAAGATATAAATGTCTTGGGGGGGGGGTTCTTTCACTGCTCCAAGTATACAATTACTTGTGAACTTGGTCAGCCAAAGGCTCCTAATATTGGCCTTGACTTCTGAGAAGTAGATGCCAAAGAGGAGCAGGCCCAGCACAGAGCCTTGAGGAAGTCCACTAGTGACTGGCTTCTTTGATGAGGTGGTCTCACCAATACTAACTTCCTGGGTCCTATCTGTGAACTAGCTGGCTATCCAGAGTGTTATACAGGGATTTATGCATTCTTTCATAACTTTGTAACAATCCCCAAATGGAGTATTGTATCAAATGCCTTGGCCAGATGAAGGTAGGCAGTATGCACTGTTTTACCCTCAGCCATTGCCTTGCTAACATTCTCAAAGAAGTCCACCAGTTTGAGTAGGCATGACCTTCCTTTGTCAAAGCCATAGTGGGATGGATCCAGTGAATGAAGGTTTCCTATGTCTTTGTTGATCATTTCCATGATAATTTATTTTCCATGGCTTTGCATATAAGACACGTCAAACTAATGGGTCTGCAGTTTCCCGGAACTGTTGATTGTCCACACTTATGAAGGTTGCAGTCCTCCATTCTCTGGACAGAAAGCCCAATTTAAAACTATAGTTAAATAGTAATGCCAGTGGCACTCACAGATCACATTTTTGACTATTCAGGAGGCATTGTGAAATATTTTCAGGGCCAATTGAAGTTGTGTTATTTCTTTTAGCGAGTGCATCCAGGACATGCTCTCTATTTATAGTTGGATGGGCTATGTTTGAAGTTATTCCTTATGAGATGGTTGGGGGAAAGTTGGTGGCAAAGTTGGAACTGAATTTGTCAGCCAGCAAATTTGCTATATCGCCCAATTCAGTGAATGTGACACCATTAACCACTAGTTCAGTACCTCGCTGTGTGTTGCCCTTGAGTTTTCTGACACAGCTGAAGAAGGCTTTATTGTTGTGTTTTGACTAGGAAGTTATTTTGACCTCAAAACTGGCTTTACTTAATTAGCCCTCTTAGATGATTGTTTATTTTACTGACATAATGACATGACATAATGACATAACTAACTTTCGACCTATTGATATCCTCTCACCTATCTCCAAAATCTTGGAAAAATGTATCCATGGCCAACTACTTAACCACTTGCAACACCACAAAATCCTCTCCCCAACCCAGCATGGATTTAGGCCAGGTCATAGGACTTCCACCACTCTTACATCCTTCTTGGACACAGTTAACCAAGCTTGAGATGCAGGAAACTTGTCTCTTCATTATTTCTTGATCTTTCTATGGTGTTTGATACAGTTTTCCACCCTCTTCTCCTTTCCAAACTCTCCAATTTAGGCATCTCTCACTTCGCTTTAAACTGGTTCTCCAACTACCTTACAGATAGGCAACAAGGAAGCAAATGGCACCAATCCTTCTCTCCATTCCTTAACATCAATACAGGAGTTGCACAACAATCCATACTAGGGCCACTTCTGTTCAGCATTTTTATCAATGATTTCCCCACCACTATCACTCAAGCTTCTGTCATCCAATATGCAGATGACTCTACCATCACCTGCACTGACAAATCCATATCAGAATTGCAGTCACTCACCCAAAGTGCCTTCACCTCCACTGAAACCTGGATGTATAATAACCATTTAACCCTAAATTTTAATAAGACCAAACTGATGTTATTCACCCCTACAAAAAGTACATCCTTAACCAAAAATGAATTTACTACTCATTCCATAAACAACATTTGCATTGAAGCAGTCCCTTACACCAAATTTCTAGGGTTAATATAGATGAAAACCTAACTTTTGACCTTTATATTAACACCAATATCAAAAAAGTGCATCAGAAATTAGCAATCCTCTACAGGCACAAATACTTCCTAATCTACTCTGTACGATTATCACTTGCCTCTTCCTTTCTGCTTCCATCTTTGCCCTATGGTACACCACTCCTCACCAACATCCAAGCCTCTCTCAAGTCAAAACTAGACTCTTGCTATAACAAAATCACAACATTTGTAACCAATGCTAAATACTCCTCCCACTATTGTGTATCACTTCAACTTCTAAACTGGCTTGAACTACTCCAATGTCTAACATACCTAGAACTAACTACAGCTCATAAGCTAATCTAAAAGCCTTCTAACTGCCCTGCCTTCTCCTTCTCCTCACCATGTATCACCTAAAGAGACCTCTTTGATCTGTAAATCAAATTATCCTAAATGTCGTGAAACCTAACCTTTCTGCTGGTCAAATGTGCTACCCCTTTATTATCGCCAAGCTTGGAATGCCCTCCCCTCATCACTCAGGACTATTAGCACCCCTGAACACTTTAAGACATCCCTGAGTTCTAGGACTGACCATATAAAACCAAATATTACCTAGTTTGCCCATTTCTCCAGTTCATCTCCTCCTCCTTTCTGTCTCAGAGATGTCCCAACTCAGCTTGTATGTTCTCTGTGCTGTCAACTTGTGATATCCTATCATGAGAAACACAGACACTTACAAGCAATCTATATATTAGTATGAAGCTATCTATAAAAGCAATTTAATCTGAGTATCAATGTACTAGAGGCCAAGGGTAGCAATAACTATACTCAGTTACAAGGATACTACTACACTATAACACTTGCCTTACTTACCTCTCCTGATATCCTTGCATACTCATCCAAACATAACATCAATCTAACAGCTGAAATCATACCAACACTGGTTCTGTCTGGTACTATATTCCTTACCTGAAAACTGCTCTGACCTGTATCATATAATACCTAAAATAGTTCCTCTTATTCTCATCCTACCTATACCTATATTGTAGTTATGCCACTATGAGCATTTACATACTGCCCAGTTATACTAAAGCAGAAATGTATTGTGAATGTAAATTTATTAATGTTTTTGTCAATATGAAAAAAAAAATGGGGTTAATCTCTCCATTCCTGTACTAACAGTACACTCTACTACTAATGTTCCTTTGTACTACTTCATATGTTGTAAATTCCTTTGTATTGCACTAATCTAATATTGTAACATGGAGCTTTTCTCCCCGGGCCTCCGCTGAAAATGGACCTGTGTCCAGTCGGACCCTCCCGGTTAACAAAAATAAAATAAAATAAAATAAATAAATAAAATGCCTCTCCATTACTCTCAGTGTAATCATCTGTTATAATATTCATCTCCTGTCTACGCAGCAGCTATTGCAATATTCACACATATATATATATATATATATATATATATATATATATATACAAAATAATCCATGTCACTGGACTGATATGCATGGTATGTCTTGTATACCTAAAATTTCATTTCATTTTGTAATGCTCTCTGCAACCTTGTATTTTATAATTTGTATACTGTTTAGTTTACTGTACACTGTCTAGTTTATTGTATTGCCTCTTACTAATTTCTATAACATCTGTTTGGATTTAGAGCTTTTCTCCCTGGGCCTCCACTGAAAATGGTTTCACTTTGGCCCAGTGGACCTCCTGGTAAACAAATGCAAATAAATAAATAAATAAATGAGAGAATTCTTATCTTTATGGAAGCCACACTTCTGATTTCAGCCATGATTTTCTTTTCATTTTGTTATATAACCCATTTAATTTGGGATGCCATCAGGTTGGTTTGCTTTTGGAGTTAGTTTGGATAGATACAGCAGCCTCTATGCAGCCACTGACATGGTTGTACAAAGTTTCTGTGAACAGTTCTATATAGGCTGCTGTGTTCTCTGAGTTTGGAGGGACACTGAATTTTGACAAACTATCACTTAATAAAAGGTAGTTTGCCTTGCAATGATTCCTAAATGTTACTGGGTTTTCTTGGGTTACTGAGCTGATTTTGATTTCAAAGGTTACAGCTTTGTGGTCAAACCTTACCAGGTAAGGCGTGACATCAGGGGTGGTGCAGCATTATTCCATATCTGTGGGAATGAGGTCCAGTATGTTGGAACCTCTAGTGGGTGTATTCACTAACTGGTTCAGTGTGTTTGTATTTAGAAAGTCCAGGAATCTCTGTACCTGCAGATTTGGGGATGTGCAGGATTCACAGTCTATAGAAGAGTAATTAAAGTCCCCCATGAGTAAAATGTTAGGTTGGATGGTGAGTGTCTCCAGTCACTTTAAGTATACGATATAGAGGGTGACCTGGAGATTGCTAGGATATGGTACAGGATTTTAACTGGGCTGACCTGCATGTGGAGAAACTTCAGAGCATCGTCGTGTTTAAACAACCTAGAGGTATTTTTGTTATTGATGTGTGTCAAGACACTCTGTCCATGCAACTACTTGTCTAAAAGCGTGGAAGGCACTGAAACCTTGCATTGTCTTGGTACTCACTGCAGCTTTAAACCATGCCGGATTCAATAAAGCCTACACTAAGTCTACGATATATATTCAATAAAATTCTTAACACATTTTTTGTGCTTTCTAGTCACTCAGAAAAATTACATTAAGTATACATGTAGTCTACACTTTGTGGTCACTTGTATGAATCCCTGACAATATTAAAGCTGCAAGAATATTAGTAGAAAACTAAAATTAGGAGAAAGAAGATGTGTGTTATATCTGTGTTGTCTGTTCACTCAAAACAGTGCACACAGTGTACACAGTGCAGGTTTTACTGAAACAGTCAGTATTCAGAAGCCTAGAAGGGACAGGTGCAGACCATCCTCGGCAAGGAACATGGTTTGTTAACCATGTCTTCCCGTACTGACAAAGACTGCATCCCCTGCTCAATGCCAGGAGCCAAAACAAAAAGCTAAATGAAATCCATCAGCAGAAACTCAGCCAAATTTTAAAATCAGTCAACTTTTGTTGGTATCGTGGCATCATCCTTGCAGAAATTAACATGCTGCTCAGTACTGGGCTCATACCAGCCTGAGACACATAGAGAGATCTATAATGTCTCTCTTAATATATTCCAGGGGGATATGTCTCAGGTCATTTTCACCTACATGGACTATGATGGAATCATACTGGTCCCTGTAGTGCAGTGACTTGAGTGCATGTGTAATTTGGTGGATCTTGGCTTCAGATAGGAAAATAATTATCTTCTCCTTTTCAGCCTGCTTAGAGTGGCATCAGTAATGTTACTATTGAGTCCCCTATGACTAAAGTCTTGAGAAGTGCATTTGCTTGCCCTATGGGCTTTGTATTTGGAGCACCACTGATTACATATGGATGGTGTTAGGTGTTGTTTTTGTTAAGTGCTTTCAGGTTTGTTGACGATAATCTTTGGTGATGTGGGTTCTAGAAGGTATTTTTTGTTTCGGAAGATTGCATTTAAGTGCCTCAGCATATGTTGGTCTATGTGTGGGTGTTGTGAGCTATATGTGAGGAGTGTTGTATGCGTGGTTTTGTCAAACTGATGCATGCTTCTATGTGAGAGTTTAGCCTCCAGTCACACTATGTATGTATACTCCTCACATACTGTGTCTATTTTTTAAGGAGTAAGTGGTTGCCGTTAAACATGAGACAATTACTACAGTGTCTGATGATAGCCTGCTAGCTGCAGAGAGGTTAGGAAATTGCATATCCATGTTGTCCAGTCCTTTAACTTGTGAACTGCAAGGGTGCAGCATACAAAAGTTAACAGAAGGCTATTAAGGATGCTTTGGGGGGGGGTGAAGACAGGCTAGTCTATAAAATACTAAGTTTAATAGTATTGTCATTTGATAGCAAACTAGTTGATCTAAGCTTGTCAGTGGGGGTGGGCTGGAGGCAGATGAGACTTTGAAATGCTAAATTTAACAATATTCCTATTCTATGCACAAACTAAATGATCTTGGTAGGTGGGAGAGATGATTTAATGAAGAAAGAATAGAGAAAAGGTATTGGATGGGGTGACTGGAAAGTATTCACAGGAAAATATTCATATCTAGAAAAGGGTAGATTAAAGAATGTTGATAAGAATTAAGAGTGACTGGATATTTATGCTATACAGAGAATGAAGTTTAGTGGGTACTAAGGAGTCGAGGTATTAACTTGGTGAATGGCATGAATGTGACTATGTTTGCACCATATGGTGTTTAAATGTTATAAGGATATGGGTTTGTTTTAGGGTGAGGGCATGGAGCTCCAGATTTTGGATACATAGTAAGAACAGAGGGATTCACCTGCAGAATTATTTGATTTTGTGACTAGTAGTAGGTGTTTCTCTGTTGGCAAATGATTCTATTGGTAGGGTAGTAATGAATTATTTTGCTGATGCTGCAGCATTTATCTGTTTTGTAGATCAGGTTGTGTGCAGTGACTGAGAGAAAGTTAGGGTAGTTTGCAGTTCAGTCCACTGAAGTTGTTTTACATATATTTTATTGTAGCACTGTTTGAGGAGGTGAGACTGGGTGGCTTGCAAATTTATAGAACGTGTAGGGAGTAGGTAAGCTGTGTCAATTCTTTCCCTGGTGTTATCTGTAATTTAGGATTTTATCTTATAAAGGGCACCAAGTTGTTGATTTTTTGTATCTACTTATTTTTGATGAAAGTCAAATTTCAAATTTTTGTCAATCATGATCCCTAGAAATTTTATATAGTACAGTTAGAAGGGGGTTATGTTGAAAACATTTTTCTGATGACAGAACTGTTTGGAGGTAAATAGAACTAGTTTAGATTTTTGGGACTTTGGAGCAACTGTAAGTCAAGGAGACTACTTTCAATAGATAGTAAGGGTTCTTGGATTCTTGGGTTATGAGATACAAGTTTTCCAATTTGGTAGCAGAGGACTGAGTCATCTGCATACTGGATAACGGCAGCACCTATCCATCCATCCATCCTCAACCCCTTTTTTGCATATGGGGTCAAGGTGTCACTTCAACAGTGACAATCATCTCGAGCCAAGGTTTACACCACCTGCCTTGCCGTGGTAATTCAACCATACCACTCGCTCTCACACACACACTCCAATCCACCTATTGCATGTCTTCGGAATGTGGGAGGAAACCCACACAACAGCAAAGAGGACATACAGACTTGCACAGAAATCACCCCAACTTAGAATCGAACAGGAGAACTTCTTGCTGTAAGGCAGCAATGCTAACAACTGTACCACCACAGTCATATCTTGTGAAAATGTACTTGGCATGTTTACTTGTATTGTGGAGATAGTTTGCACATAGATTAAAAAGAATGGAGTCCAGAGAGTCCCTTGGGAAACAACCATTACTACAGTAAAAAAGGAGGATATGTCAATTTATTTTACAGCCTATTGTCTGCTAGTGAGATGGCTGTTAAACCTGCAGAGCGCTGGTGGACATAGTCCTAATGAAGATGGCTTATTTAGCAAACGTTGGTTGGATACAGTACTGAAGGCTTTAGATAGGTCTATAAATATTTCAGATACAAGGTGTCTTTCATTTGGTTGATGGAGGTTGTGAAGTTAAGAAAGGCAGAGATAGTAATGTTCTGTGGACAAACCACAAAGAGTGGTGGAGACTTGAGTGTATCATCAGAGAGAAAGCTAAATAGTTGGGTTTGGACGCATTTTTCTATATCTGTGGAATTCCTTTCTTTATGCAGTGGTAATATGCATGATTTTTTCCATAGTTCATGAACTTATCTTTCTCAGATTGAGTTGTTAATTTTTATGGACATGGGGGATGGCCATGGCATCTATTCAGCTGTATATTATCTGAACAAGAGTAGTGGGTTTTAGTTTGAGAAGTATTGATAGTGGTGGTAGATATTGTCTGGAAACACAGTTCACTGGTGTGTTGAATAAGTTCAGAGGATAGAAAAGGGTTAGTGGCTATAATTTTTAGTAGAGAGGTTATAGCATTGAGAAACGGTGAGTTGAATTCGCTGACAATGCATTCAGAGTTATTACTTAAATAAGGAGTTAGTTGAGAAGATTGACCTGGGTAATGGAACTGATTGACTGAAGACCAGAATAGTTTAGGTTTGAATCAATTAAAGGTGTGTAGATTTGTGTAATACATTTTTGCTCTAATACAATTTTGCTTTCAACAGTTTTTTCAATTATTTATATTTCAGTAGGTTTGTATCAGTTTTGTTGTTTTTCCAGTGGTACCAAGCACTGTCCCTTTAACTCATTCATTCTTCAATTTGTCTTGACAGCTACAGAGCTAGATTAACTTTAACTTTTTTTGCTCTGATAGGTGCCTGTTCATTTAGAATATTTAGAAAAGTGGTACTGAACAAGGATACCAGTGCATCTAGATGAAGGGTACATAAAGAGCTCCTGTTGACAGATTTTAGGTTAGAGATTAGTACATTTGGAAGGTAGGCAAGATACATACATGATTATATTGATGGCAATTGTAGATTGTGATATACTTTCTGACAGTGAAAGGGGGGTGTTGATCATTTAAGAAGGTGGGGAGTGAACTGCAAAAATAATAATTGGGGTGTTAGCCAGGATCTAACATAAAGTAGACATTTTACTGTTTTTATTGAATCTAAGTGCTTTGGAGATTATGTTAGAAACTATAGATTTTAATGGGATTTTGGGAGGATTCATTCGTTATGGTTTGCTCATCAATGTTGACATTTTATTTATGTTGTTTTATTTTGCATTTGTTTTCCAGGGAGGTACACATCACAACTGATCATTTCCAGCAACTGCCAGAGTGATATAATTAACAGAAAAGAAAAGAAAGAGAACAGAGAGGAGGTATGCTGTACATAAATCGTCATCTTCTTTCAGCTGTTCCCGTTAGGGGTCGCCACAGCAGATCACCTGTTTCCATTTCTTCCTGTCCTCTGCATCTTGCTCTGTCACACCAACCACCTGCAGTCCTCTCTCACCACATCCATAAACCTTATCTTAGGCCTTCCTCTTTTCCTGTTACCTGGTAGCTTCATCCTTAGCATCTTTTTCCCAATATACTCAGCATCCCTCCTCAGCACATGTCCAAACCAACGTAATCGTGCCTCTCTGGCTTTGTCTCCAAACCTTCCAACCTGGGCTGACCCTCTAATATACTTATTCCTAATCCTGTCCACCCTCGTCACACCCAGTGCAAATCTTAACATCTTTAATTCTGCCACATCCAGCTCAAACTCCTGCCTTTTTGTCAATGCCACTGTCTCCAACCCATATAACATAGCTGGTCTCACTACCCTCTTGTAGACCTTCCCTTTCACTTTTACAGGTACTCGTCTGTCACAAATCACTCCTGACACTCTTCTCCACCCACTCCATCCTGCCTGTACTCTCTTCTTTACATCTCTTCCACACACACCGTTACTCTGAATTATTGACCCCAAGTATTTAAACTCATCCACCTTCACCACCTCTACTCCTTGCATCCTCACCATTCCTCTATCCTCCCTCTCATTCACACACATATATTCTGTCTTAGTCCTGCTGACCTTCATTCCTCTTCTCTCTAGAGCATATCTCCATCTCTCCAGAGTTTCCCCCACCTGTTCCCTACTCTCACTACAGATCACAATGTCATCTGCAAACATCATAGTCCATGGGGACTCCTGTCTGATCTCGTCTGTCAACCTGTCCATCACCATTGCAAATAAGAAAGGGCTCAGAGCTGATCCTTGATGTGACCCCACCTCCACCTTAAACGCATCCGTCACTCCCACTGCAGACCTCACCGCTGTCACACTACCCTTGTACATGTCCTGTACCACTCCTACATACTTTTCTCACACTCCAGACTTCCTCATACAATACCACAACTCCTCTCTAGGCACCCTGTCATATGCTTTCTCTAAGTCTACAAAAACACAATGCAACTCCTTCCGACATTCTCTGTACTTCTCCATCAACACTCTCAGAGCAAAGATCGCATCTGTAGTGCTCTTTCCTGGCATGAAACCATACTGCTGATCACTAATTATCACGTCCCTTCTTAACCTTGCTTCCACTACTCTTTCCCATAACTTCATGCTGTGACTGATCAATTTTATCCCTCTGTAGTTACTACAGCTCTGCACATCACCCTTATTCTTAAAAATGGGTACCAAAACACTTTTTCTCTATTCCTCAGGCATCCTCTCACTTTCCAAGATTTCATTAAACAATCTGGTTAAAAACTCCACTGCCATTTCACCTAAACACCTCCATGCTTCCACAGGTATGTCATCTGGGCCAACAGCCTTTCCATTCTTCATTCTCTTCATAGCTATCCTTACTTCCTCCTTGCTAATCCACTGCAATTCATGATTCACTATCCCTACATCATTCAACCTTCTCTCCCTCTCATTCTCTTCATTCATCAACCCCTCAAAGTACTCTTTCCATCTCCTCAACACACTCTCCTCGCTTGTGAGTATGTTTCCCTCATTATCCTTTATCACCTTTACCTGCTGCACATCTTTCCTAGCTCGGTCCCTCTGTCTACCAATCGGTACAGGTCCTTTTCTCCCTCCTTAGTGTCCAATCTTTCATACAACTCTTCATATTTATTTATTTATTTTATTTTACATTTGTTAACCGGGGGTGTCTGACTGAGCCGAAAAGGCCCTTTTTCAGCAGAGGCCCGGGGAGAAAAGCTCCACAAATAAAAATTACAGACACATTTAGTTATTTAGACATAATCAGTATACACACAAATTACAAGAGACATGTTTTTACAGTGGCATGCGGCACAAACAGTTACAGTGGGGAGAACAAACAAAAAAGATATTAATTTTAAAAATAAAGGTAAGTAATAGATTTGTGGTGTACAGCTGAACTTTGGAATGTAGGTAGAATACATACATAGTACACAGGTACAGTACATACATTGTAGATTAGCCAGTGTTTGTGAGTAAGATTGAAAAACTATTATAAATTGCTCTAGATTTAGTATGCATATGTTATCCGCTTTCACTAGCCTGGGGAGCAATCATGGCACTGCCAACTTTGCTTGAGATGTTGCCTGATGAGGTCTTTAAAGGAGGCTTTGGATGATGTGTTTTGAATGCTAGTAGGGACAGAGTTCCATTTTTTAGCCACCGAACTACTATATAGTGCATCTCCAAAGTTATTGTAGCTGTTGGTGACTTCTAGTAGTAGTTTGCTTGATGATCTAAGAGGCCTTTTGGCTGAGTGATGTTGTACTAGGTTTTTGAGGGCAGGACACTTATTGGGGAGGTAATAGATAGAATGACAGAGGCAGAGCTGATTGTAGGTTAGGAGGTTGGGCAGTTCAAGCCAGTGGAGCTGTCTCAAAGCAGTACAATGATGAGTTCTATATGAGCAATTTGCAGCAAAATGGGCAATTCTGTTATAGCAAGCTTCCATTTTGCTTAGTTCAGTTTTGTTGAGATTAGTCAGAATGGGAGATGCATAGAGTAGGGTGGATAGAAGTTGGGAGCGAGCAATGGCTGATCTTGTGTTGTTGGTAAAAAAATGGTTTGATACGGTAGAGTGACCCCAGTTTGGCATGCACTTTTTTAATAGTTAAGTTCAGATGACTATCAAATTTTAGGTGGGAGTCTATGGTTATTCCCAATAGCTTAGCCTGTGGCACTGGAGCAATTGGAGTAGCATTTGTGGAGTAGATAGTGAATTGACTGTTAGTGTTTTTGTTAGAACTGGTTATAATCATAAGCTGAGTTTTCTTTGGATTGAGGATAAGTTGGGCTTTGGTAAGGTAGTTTTCAACGTCAGAGAATGCTAGTTGAGTTGTTTGCAGGAGGGTGGGAATGTTTTGTGCAGCACAGATTAAGGTAGTGTCATCTGCATACTGAATTATAGATGCATGCTGTGTGGAGGTGTGGAGGTCATTTGTGAAGACTGTGAATAGTAGTGGTCCTAAGATAGAACCCTGTGGGACTCCTATAGTTATGGGCAGCTGAGGAGAGAGAGAATTTTCCCATTTCACAGCTTGGTACCTGTCAGTTAAGTAGCTTTGGAACCAGGTAAGAGTGGAATTAGATAGATGATATTGGTTTAGTTTGTTTAGCAGGATTTGGTGTGAGACTGTGTCAAATGCTTTGGACATATCCAAAAAAAGAGTTGACACTTGCAGGCCTTCATTTTTGAGACGGTTTACTGTGTCTGTGAAGCAGAGGAGAGCTGTAGTGGTACTATGGGCAGGTCTGAAACCATGCTGAGTAGGTGACAGGATGTTGCAGTCTAGGAGATAGTTTAGCATCTGGGTATGGATGCATTTTTCTAGGATTTTGTCTAGGGTGGAGAGTAAAGCAATGGGTCTGTAGTTATTAAGTTCAGTGGAGGTCCCGCCTTTATGTATGGGTGTAACATAGGATATTTTCCAGAGTTTGGGCACATAGTTTTCAACAATTGATCTGTTTATGAGAGTGGAGACTGGGATAGCAATAGCATCTGCTGTAAGTTTCAAGAAATAGCTGGGGAGCAGGTCGGCTGCTGTTGATGAGGTTTTTAGTTTGGAGAGCATGCTTTTGATTGAAGTGGTGGAAACTGTTTTGAGGGTAAAGCTTGTATTAGTGTTATTTGTGTTGGGGGGGGATAGTGAGGAAGGAACTGTCCTGTGATACTAAGGATAGAATTGAGTTCACAAAGTGGGAGTTGAATTGTGTTTCGATGGGAACTTTAGTGTCAGGGGTGGTTGGTTTGGGGGTAGCCATTTGGTTTACATTTTGCCAAAATTTTTGCGGATTGTGTTGGTATTTAGTTTGTAATGTTGTGTAGTAGGATTTTTTGTCCAGCCTAATGCATTTTTTGCACGGTTGCGCAGTTCTTGGTACTTAGTTAGGCTTTGTGTTTCTTTGTTTTTTTGATAGTAAAGCCAGGCAGTGTCTCTGGACTTGAGGATTTGTTTGGTTTCTTTACTGAGCCAGGGGTTTGTAGAGGTTCTAACCTTGATTTTGTGCAATGGAGCGACAGTGTCTAGGTGTTGTAGAAATGTTTTGTTGAAATATGCTACAGTCTGGTCAAGTCGGAGGGTTTTTAGGGGGGGTCCAGTCACAGTTGCACAGTAAAGTGTTGAGGACCTCAGGAGAGAATTTTTTTGTGTTTCTAGTGGATATATAGTTAGTGGTTTTGCATATGCTTGTTCTACTACGTATAAAGTATATTATGTTGTGGTCACTTAAGGTGTCTGGGAGACTGCCTTTGTGAGGGTACAATGTGGGGTTGCTAGTTAGGACCCAGTCAAGGATGGATTCCCTTTTAGATTTTTTATCACACCTAGTTGGAATTTGGACTAGCTGCTGGTAGCCATGGAGATTTATTAGATTACTTGGCGGTTCTGATATACAGGTGAACCAATCTAGGTTGAAGTCCCCCAGAATAAGGGTTTCTTGTGAGTATGTGGAAGAACACCAGGATAAGAAGTCTTCAAGGCTAGCAGGTGTATTACCAGGTGGAATATAGATCACAATTGTGGTGATGACCTTTTTAGGGTGAAGTTGAAGTTGTTAGATAAGTATGTCCCAATTATTGGGGGATGGGTAGGAGTTTGGTAATTGATGGACAGTTAAGTTGGACTTGTAGAGTAAGGCAGTTCCACCCCCTTTACGAAGTGGTCTGTCTTGTCTAATGATATTGTAGCCAGTAGGGAGAACTTCTGAGTTAGCTATGTTTTTATTTAGCCAGGTTTCTGTTAAAGCAACTATGTCTGGGGAGTAGTGTGCTATTGTGGCCTGGAGTTCAGGTATTTTATTTTTGATACTTCTAATATTAATATTTAGCATTAAAAGATGGTTGGTTTTGCTACTGTTGTTGATTTGCCCAGGGATGAAGAAAGTGGGGGTGTTATGTTCTGACATTTGTGTTTGAGCAGTTTGTGTTGGACAGGATGGATTTGGGCCTGGGTTGGGGTGGATATCCCCAGTTATGGTGAGCCTGGAGTTAAAATAGTTATACAGATGTTGGAGTTTGGTGAGGAGTGTGAGAAAGTATTGTGTTTTTTTGGAGTAGGAATGAGAGCATATGTGTTTAGTTCCGAATTGGTCCGTTATGTAGTTCTTGAATAAGTGTGGGCAGATATTATTATAATGTGTGGTGTCTGTGTATGAGAGTGCATAATGCAGTGTTGTGCTACTAAGTTTAGGGATATTGCTAGAGTGATAACTTGTAGTGTTGTAAAGAATTATGAGAAGACAGACTAGATTTAGTTGTGTGATAGTCATGGTTATAAAGTTTATGTTGTTTCTTGGAGAGGGGTCTGAATAGGAATTATAGGGTTGCACTATATGTGGATGGGGAAGTAGTGTGGGTGATGCAAAAAATGCCTAGTGGGAATGAGAGTGATTGGGAGTATTTTGTGTGGAGCAAGTTGGTGTGGTTTAATGTGATATGACTTGAGGAGCTGTGATTGGTGGAGGTGATGTGAGGGTGAGCTGTGGGTGTGGCTATGATTGCTATAAATGTAGAGGTAGTGGGGGCGGGAGGGAATAGGGGGCAGGGCAGGGGTGCCACCTTTCTCTTTGCCATGCACCTCATCTCCTTATACTCCTGTCTACTTTCTTCATCTCTCTGACAATTCCACTTCTTCTTTGCCAACCTCTTTCTCTGTATACTCTCCTGTACTTCCTCATTCCACTACCATGTCTCCTTGTCGTCCTTCCTCTGTCCAGATGTGATACCAAGCACCTTTCTAGCCGTCTCCCTTACTAGCTCTGCTGTAGTTACCCACCTATTTGGTAACTCTTCACTGCCACCCAGTGCCTGCCTTAACTCATCCCTGAACTCCACCTCACAATTACCCTTTTTCAATTTCCACCACTTGATCCTTGGTGCTGCCCTCACACTCCTCCTCCTCTTCTTGATAACCAACATCATCCTACAAATCACTATCCTATGCTGCCTAACGACACTTTCTCCAGTCACCACTTTACAGTCTCCAATCTCTTTCAAACTGGCCCTCCTACATAAGATATAATCCACCCGTTTGCATCTTCCTTCACTCTTGTATGTCACCCTATGCTCCTCCCTCTTGTTAAAATACGTATTCACCACAGCCATGTCCATCCTTTTCGCAAAATCCACTACCATCTGACCTTCTGCATTCCTTTGTTTAACACCATACCTACCCATCACTTCCTCATCCCCTCTGTTCCCTTCACCAACATGCCCATTGAAATCTGCTCCAATCACCACTCTCTCACCCTCGGGTACATTCATCACCACTTCATCCAATTCACTCCAAAATTTTTCTTTCTCATCCATTGCAAACCCAACTTGTGGAGCATACGCACTAACAGTATTCATCATTACACCATCAACTTCCAGCTTCATAAACATCACTCTATCTGACACTCTTTTCACCTCCAAAACACTCTCAGCATACTGTTCCTTCAGAATAACTCCTACGCCATTTCTTCTCCCATCCATACCATGATAAAACAATTTGAACCCACCTCCGATACACCTAGCCTTACTCCCCTTCCATCTGGTCTCTTGCACACACAATATACCAACCTTCCTTCTGTCCATCATATCAGCTAGCTCTCTCCCTATACCAGTCATACTGCCAACATTCAAAGTTCCGACCCTCACTACCACAGTCCTAGCATTTCTCCTCTCCTCCTGCCTTCGGCCATGTCTTCTGCCTCTTCTTCTCCTTCGGCCAACAGTAGCCCAATTTCCGCCAGCACCCTGTAGGCTATCATTATTGGTGGCGGTCATTGTTAACCCGGGCCTCAACCGATATGGTATAAAAATTTTTCTTGGTGACTGCATGAAATGTTTTGGCGAAGTTTTACGCCAGATGCCCTTCCTGATGCAACCCTCCCCATTTATCCGGGCTTGGGACCGGCACAAAGAAATGCACTGGCTTGTGCATCCCCAGTGGCTGGGTTAGGTGTGCTGTACATAAAAAAAAAAAAAAAAAAAACCAGAACAGAAAGTAACAATATATAACAAAAAAGTATAGTAATTAATAGAAGTAGCAGCAATCACAAAATAATGCATATTTTACAATTCACATGATTATATTTCAAGTTTGCCTCATGATAAAAATCACCCAGTACTGAGAGCCAAGAAAATCGTTCTTCAACTGTACTAGTATTGTGTTGTGGCATGTAAATTCCTACTGTGGTTATTGTTTTGTATGTACTGAGTTTTAGGTCTATTTAACTCTTCTCCACTCTCTCAACCACTAAGATCCTTTGTTCCTTCTCACATCTCTGTTTTATTTTACTCTAATTTCTCACTTTTTGAAAATTTTGCACATATTTCAAATTAATACATTTGATTTGTCAAGTGTCCAAAGCATTATTCTATCATTGAACTGTTTTAGTGTTATGTTGTTTTGTACTCCTGTCTACTTTGCATGTCTGGTTAGTTTTTGACCCTGGATTTAGACTGAAACTGGTCAGACTTGATCAGAGCTCTACCCTGGTAAACAAACTAAATAAATAAATATGAGGATTTCAGCATTTTTGATTCTGGAAGAAAGTGGTTAATGTGATGAAGAGATAAATAACTATTGTTCTTGTAAAATATTGCCACTCCATCTCTCTACCCTTTTTTGTGTCTGTAGCCAGAATTTGTTCATTTGTTATATCTTCTTTAAGCTGTATTCAAATCCTTGTTAAGTTAACATTAATCAACAGCAGGCCTGAGATGTTTGTTGGGTGTGGAGTAGTGTTAGGAGAGGGAAGTACAGGTGGTGTGGGAGTATTTAATGGATGCTGCACTGGGCCTGGACTTGAATGGACATCTCCTCAAAGTTTGACAAACAGAGGGAGGTGTAGGTGGATATAGTACTGCTTTTGAATTTCATTTTATGACAAAATGGTTTATCTTGAAGGGTTGAATAAGAACATGAGGGAATAGGATGCTAGTTAAGGATAAGTGGCAGGAGGGAGAATTTGGAGAGAGTGCATATGAGGTATGAGATAGTAGATTATGATATAGGGTATGTTCGTGGAAATATGTTGAATATGCAATGATAAAGCTAGTACTAATATTACCTGTACTAATAACATGGTGAGTAGTGGAAAGAAATTGTATAGCAAGTTAGTATTTAGGGGTGTAGGGGATAATAGTAGGACATTAAAGATGCAACAGGAGAAGGTGTGACAGATAATGTTTGTAACATACAAATAGAAAGAAACAGAGCTGGTAGGAGAATGACATTTGAGAAACTTTGGGTTAAAGCATTTACACGAGGAGTGGTTTCTGTAAAGAGATGGGTGGAGAGTTTTAATTATATAAGTGATGATGTGTGGGCAGGCTGGGGAACTGGGGGTGGTAGGCGCAGTGAAGCAGGAACACCTACATAAACAGTGGAAGGTATTCAGTACTTTTATACACACTTTACAGAGCTTTTCCAAGGTAAGAAATATATTTTTTAGAGACAGCATATTATATACACCACCACTGCTCCATAAGAAGCTTATCTTCATTACTTACCCTGACCATAAAGTCACTCTTAGTCCACTGGGGGCCATGTTCTTCTGCAAGTAGTTAGTACAATTGGTGCTCTTGTAAACTTATTCCCATAGGAAACAAAACCCACTGAACTTTTTTTTTTATTCTCAGAAAGAGAATCCAGAAAAGAAGATAATGTATTTATTATTTGTTTGCCAGGGGTAATACAATGATTAATATTGACCAATTTCAGGCTCAGCCCAGATAAAATGCAAAACATTTCACAAATAAAAAAATAAAGAAATGCAATAACAGCGTAGTGCAGACTTGTTACATAGCAAAACTGCATATATATGTACATTCTAGTAAGCAAGTAAAGTGTAATGCATAATATATACATTAGTTTCTAAAGTGGTTTAACCTTCAGCAAATCTGAGAGATGAAAGCAGACTTGTCGCCAAAGATATAATACTCATAACTGCAGTGGAATCAGCAACCAAATACTGAATATTTTTCAGCATTATAACAAAAACATGACAACAGGCAGAAATACCTGGAAATAAGCCCAAACAGAAAGTGCAAGGTGAAACACGCATTAGTACATCAGTTGCTGCTTTTAGCCATTAAATATGGAAATGTATTCCCTCATCCTGACCTCCTTTTTTGTGGATTGCATGTGTGTGTGTGTGTGTGTGTGTGTGTGTGTGTGTGTGTGTGTGTGTGTGTGTGTGTGTGTGTGTCCACACACACACACACACACACACACACACACACACACACACACACACACACATACACACATACATTTTTCATACTTCATGGTGTTAGAACATGTTGCACCTTCATCTACCACTTAGGCTTATTTTATGTAAGACTACTAATACTATATCAAAGATCATTAATGTTTAAGTATAATTTTTTTTTTTGCATGGTAATATCAGTAATTCTGCTTAACAAACTACGACAATTGTGTAGACATTATAATAAGTTACACTAATTGTCATTTATTATTTATTTATTATCTGATTTTGTAGAGGTTTGTTGCCAGTTGCATGTGTGTGAACTAAAGGACTGCTAAATGCATTGTATCTGCAGACTAAATGAGTAAGTATCTGTCTGGCTCTGTAGTGACGTCACTGGAGTAATATTTGCACTGAGAATCAGCAAACAATCTCCTTTGTAAAAGGAAAACCTGACTCAGAGGAAGGGAACAAGAAATACCATCACATGACAACGGGAGTAAGGGAATTACTTTCCTTACCTGGAACATGCATTGCTGTTCACATTTTGGCAAAATAAGGAGAATTCTGAGAAAGATGTAGAGGCAGGACAGTCAAGCTGACCTACTACAAGAAATCAATCTTTATTTTAGAAATTCTAAAAGAAGGAAATTAATGTCAAGAAATGTAAATGTTTGCAGGAACAGATATAGTTAGGTAATTGGATAGCCATTTACAGAAGATGGCAATGCCCAAATTACTTCTTTGGACATTTTTATCTACTCCATTTCAAGACCAATGGGCAAGAAGACCAGTAGATTAGATTTGTGACTGGGGAAGCATGAGGCCTTGGAAAGAGTGGAGGGGATTGCGATATATTCAGATGTTATTGGATTACTCTGCAAAAGGTCTTCAATTTGGCTACAGAGAATAGAGATAGGTGTTGTGTGATGGAGATGTGGGCATTACAACTGGCAAGACAAAGTAAAATAATCAAAACTGGAAAGAATAGTAGGATAAACAAATAAAACAGTGCAAGAAACTTCTCTGTGTGGAAGTTTTTCAATTCCTGTATGTCTAGTTTATCACAGTTTACTATCAGAATCTGGAAGAGGACTCAGTCGAATGATTATATCAACCCACGTCCATGAAAACTAACAGCCTTGAATGCCGGTAATGTCGTAGTACAAATCAAATGCAATTTTGGGCCGACATGGGTTAAGACAGGGCTAAGATTTGTACTTCAGCAATATCGGAGTTTGATATTGTCACCATTAGACCTCCGGACTTCGTTCAAAGTGGATTCAACTGAATCCACTTCAAGATTCCAACTGTAAACTATTAATCAGTATATATTAAAAAGGGCGGCCATGGTGGTACAGTGGTCAGCATTGCCGCCTCACAGCAAGAGGTTCTCCGTTTCAATCCTCATCTGGGGTGCCTTCTGTGTGGAGTCGGCATGTCCTCCCTGTGGTAATGTGGGTTTCCTCCGGGTGCTCCGGTTTCCTCCCACATCCCAAAGACATGCTGTAGGTGGATTGGACACTCTAAATTGGCCCTAGGGGTGAGTGTGTGCATGCGTGTGTGTGCCTTCTGTGGAAGATTGGGCACCGGGCTGGCAACTCGACACTGTAAAACTCCACTGCTAATCATGAGGGGACAGGTGATCCGCTGTGGCAACCCCTAACCAGGAAAAGACGAAAGAACAAGAAGAAGAATCAGTTTATATTAAAAAGCAGAAAATGGTAGTAGAAGTAGCAAACTTAAAAATGCCCTAAATAAAAACTTATTTTGAATTATTATTAATATTATACAGAATTATTAACTCTCGTATTCAGTAGTAAAGCAAGCAGAGTAGACAAGTCTGTTTCCAGCTGAAAATCCTTTATTAAGTACACAGATAAGCAATCTAAATAAAACAAAAAATAAACAGGATGATAGTTTCATCCTAAATTTTCTGACTATATATCTGTTACTATAGGAGTGGTTATTTAGTTGTAAAACAAAGTGTAATAATATAGATGTTAACAAATTCATATCCCTTCCCCAATCCTCATCAGTGTGATCTTCAATCTGGTACTACCCTAGTTACTAAATGCCCTAATAATTTGAATCTTATGCATTTTAGATAAAATTAATAATGATGTGTTACTTCTTATTAAACAGATTGTTATTAAATAAAGTCTGTGAATTTATCAACGCTATTATAATACATCATTGGAAGTATTTAAACATTAGACCATTTGGCAATCAAAAAGTTATATTTTGGCATCCAGAAAAATACATTGTCCAAAACATAGGGCCAGATTCAGGAAGGCTTACACGGAGTTTAAGAGTAGTGTAAGCCTCTGTGTAAGCCTCCCGATTCAGGAACAACCCAAACCTCCGTGTAAGAGACAGCTAACACGTCTCTTACACGGACTGGGCGTGGAAATGCTCAATACCTCATTTGCAGCTCAAAGATATGCAAATGAGGTATTTGAGCAATCCACGAAGCTGAAACCAGTCCGTGTAATGGACGTGTTAGCTGCAGAAATGTACTCAGCTGACAACTGAGTACATTTCTGCAAAATCAAAAACGGAGCTATGTCAGCTCCAAATAAAGGGTGCATATGTTTCATTAAGCATGCCAATGGCCAAATATGTGGCCATTGGCATGAAAAAGTGTTGCAAAAATATGTTATATAACTTTTTTTTCGTGGGATTATGATGTGTAACTGCAGCGCACACCCGCGCAAATGGGGTGCGCTACCTAAAACTGAAAACCGAAGCTTATAAGCCCACAATCGTGGGATTTATGTATTACATGGAATGTCAATGGAGGGACTTGCAGACCAAAAACAATATGGCCTCCGTTTAGTGGTTGTCAAGGGGGGGAAGCTCCGTGTAAGACATGTAACTAAGCATTACTAGGCAATCCTATGTAAATGAGGGTTACAATACTGAATCACACTGCCACATAGGTAATGAGCACTTTCTGAGTAGTGTAAGAGTTAGAGAAGGGGGAGGAATAGAGTAAGAGGTAGGTGACATCACGGGGGGAAGAATATAAACAAATGTACCAGATTGGAGGGCAATGTAAGGTGACAGATGACAGACAGACATCAGGGAGGGAGATGTGTCCCAACAGAACACTTGGAAAGTCAAGAAATTGAGGGTATACGCTATCCCTACACTCAAAGTTTCTTCATATACGTGCATGCGCATGTGTGCGCGCGTGTAAGGCAGGTTCAACATGTGGGAGCGTGTTGCAAACCGTTTGCAACGGTTTGCGCAGGCGTGCACGTGTGTAAGGCAGTGTGCGCGCGTTTTAACATGAACCAGCCAAGTCCACACCATGTAAGGATGTGTGATCGCGTGTAAGCCACTGTGAGCGTGCTTAAGCTGGTGTGCACATTGCTCCCCCTGAGGAAACAGAGAGGAAAAAGGAAACAACCAGATTACTAGGAAACTGTCGGAATACTGCTGGAGTTAATTGGTGATAACAATTGGAAGCAGGCAATTACACAGGCAGACTAGAAGCCCAACCCAGCACTTAAAACACTGCAAACAGCAGTGCAGGGTGTTTTTCACAAGAGATACTGCAAGAAAGTAAGCTATCAGAGTTGAAAACTGAAAAAAGCTGAACTCAGAGCAGAAATGCTAGGGGCTGCCATAGCTGTTATAATCAGGCATAGGCGAATTGCCAAGGGTGGTGACAATGCAGATGCTGACAGACAACCCAGAGTGAGGAGAAGGAGAAGAGTATACAGGCCCAGGGTCACCTACCATGGGTTACATGAGCTGGAGATAGTAGAGCGCTACAGAGTGGACAGAGACCTTCTGCAGCAGATTGTTGAGCTGTGCAGGCCACATCTCACACACAGAACCAACAGAGGGGAACCCATCCCAGTGGAAACCAAGGTATGTGTTGGCCTAAGAATACTAGCAACAGGTACCTTCCAGAGACCAACTGGTGATATGATGGGGATATCACAGGCATCAGCCTCCAGGGTACTGCACCAGTTCCTGGATGCCATGCCAGCACATGTCAGTGATCATATATATGTCCCTAATGACCGTGAGGTTGTGGCCAGCAATATGCGTCTCTTCCAGCAAATAGCGGGATACCCTGAGGTGCTGTGTGCAATAGACTGCACGCACATACGCATCAAAGCACCAGCTGGTGAGCGGAGTAGAGCCTACATTAACCGCAAGGGATACCCCTCCATCAACTGCCAGGTCGTGTGTGATGCCCAGGGCATAATAATGAATGTGTGTGCTGGCTGCCCTGGGAGCTACCACGATTCCCACATCTGGCATCTGACGCAGCTGTACCAATCATTTGCCAGTGGGGACTTCCCACACGGACACCTAGTGGGGGATGCAGGTTATGCACTTGAGCCGTGGTTGATGACACCCATCAGAAATGCACACACACCTGAACAGGAACGCCATAATGAGGCACACGCACAAACACGTAATGTCATAGAGCGTGTGTTTGGGCTGCTCAAGTCACGGTTCCGGTGTCTGGACACATCTGGTGGAGCCTTGCAGTACACACCAACTACATGTACCCAAATGATCAGGATATGTGCTATGCTACATAATATGATCCTGCAGAAACAGCTGCAGCAGGACCAGCACAGGGCTGGACCAAACATCCCCCCACCATTGCCAAGGCCACCACAGGCAGAGGGTGACTCGGAGGAGGAACAACCTGACCTTGTCCCAGTAGGCAGAAGGAGGTGTGCCCAGTATGCCCTGGCCTTGGCAAAGAGGCAACACATAGCACATACACTTGGTCAGTAGGAACACTGGGACTGATACCCGCTCTGACTCACTCATATAGTAACAGGGATGCCTAACATGACACAACCTGCTTCCAAACATGTACAGGGAGTGTAGTATGTGCATCCGACAGAGGCAGCCCTGCAGCACCACTTGAGGCATGAATGCCATGTGTTAAATAATGTAATACCATGTACCATATGCACACCTGAGGACCCGACTAACATCCACGCTCACCAATCATAAACCACAAAAACACAAACCTACCTCATAGGTACCACAAGGGATAGGAACCTAGATGTAATGCTACCCAATGCCAGAAGTATAAATGCGTGCAGTGTAAACGCACACAGTAAAGAGAATGTAGATATCAGTGCTTTAATAGAAAACAGGGTCAAAGCTCACATCAGCACCCTGACACTACCAGGTCACACCTCATACAGTGATGTACATGTGCAAAAACATGGAACAAGCTACAAAATGAGGGTGACTAGCAATAAATGGCATGGATAACCACACACCCATGTTGGTACCACAACAAGAAGCAGCATGGATTAGCCATGGTCAAATACCAATGGCTAAAACTGACTACTACTATATAGCTTGCTGCAGACCACTGTCCTAATAGGAGGAACTGCCCCAGGCCTACTCTGGCAATGTGAGTGTCAAACGAAAGATTACTGTCAACCCGGGTGCCCAGGTCCCTGATAACCTCTTCTGTGCTTAGAGGATTGCCACCTAGATGGGAACTAGGGGTAACCTTGTTGTTCCCGAAGGGTATGACTATGCATTGTTTAGCATTTAACGTAAGGCCATGGCTCTGGCACCAGTTATCCGTGTCTATGAGACCCTTCTGAAGGATGTCTGTGTCAGATGGGTTTCCAACTATGGTTCCCAGTTTGCAGTCATCTTCAAACTTTGTCAGCCATAATCCTCCTGTGTTTGCTTGTACTTCTGAAAAGTAGATGCTGAACAAAAGTGGGCCCAGGACTGAGCCCTGTGGGACACCACTTGTGACAGTTTTGGAGTGTGACATGGCACTAGCAACTTTGACCCTGTGTGTTCTGTCACTTAGCCAGTTTGCAACCCATCCTGTGATGTATGGGTTCACATTTAAGCTGGTGATTGTTTCAATGATACCCGAGTGGGGTATTGTGTCGAAAGCCTTTGCCAGGTCAAGGTAGGCTATGTGGACTGCCTTGCCCTCATCAATGGCCTTGGTGACTGTCCTGAAAAAGTCAACCAAGTTTAAAAGGCATTATCTGCCCTTGACAAAGCCAAACTGGGTTGGATCCAACGTCTGCAAGTCCCCTATGTCTTCATTTATGATTTCCATTATGATCCTCTCCATAGCTTAGCAGACCAGGCTTGTCAAGCTGATGGGATGGTAGTTTCTGGTGTTGGTGGAGGCACCTCCTTTGTGAACTGGGTCCACCATTGCTGTATGCCACTCCTTGGGCACATATCATGAGGTGAGGCTAAGATTAAACAGCTGCCCTAACTGCGGGTTTAATTCCTCATTGAGTTCATGGAGCACACAACCGGGGACACCTTCTGGTCCCATGGATGTAGTGTTCTTCACCTTGGATAGAGCAGTTCTCACCCAAGCATTTGAGATGTTTGGGGGGGCTACAATCCTCTGGTATAGATATCCCTCCAGTTGGGTGGGAGGGGGGGAGAAATCTGCACTGAACCTGTCAGCCAGTATGTTGGCAATGTCTGTAGGTTCAGTGATATTTACATAATTTCGAACTAATTCTGAGCATATCTGGGAGTTTCCTCCCAGGTGTCTAACATAGGTAAAAAAGGCCTCATGATTGTCCCTTGAGTCCTTAGCGGGTTTACTCTCAAAATTCGCCTTGGATGATTTTATGGGGGAACTCAGTGTTTTACTCATAATGAGCAGGGGTGTCTTCCCTTTTACGGATTTCGCTCTATCTTGTAGTAGCTCCTTCCTTTTGTTGTAGAGCTTGTTTATGGCTGGGGTCCACCAGACTGGATGCTTGCCTGTGGTACAAAGAGTCTTTGTTTTGTTTGGGATTGCCTGATCCATGCAGTCCTGGAGGTGCTGGTAGAAGGCATTTGTAAGTGATACAGCGGCTTGGGTAATGGTGTCCGCTGGCTTGGGGGCCTTGAAAGAGACCACACCAGTCTTTAGAAGTGTGAAGTCGGCTTTTGAGAAGTTCTTCACTGTTGTCTTTTCTATCTGGGGTGGGGGTGGGATGTGGACTTCCACTGAGATTAGTTCATGATCTGATCTCACCAATGATGGGTATACTTCTGGTGTTGAACATTGTGACCCCATGTTCATGATGATGATTTCTAGTATGTTGTCTCCTCTTGTGGGGATGGTGACTAGTTGTTCCATGGCATTTGAGTGTATGACCTCTAGGAACCTTTGGGCTAGAGTGTTGGGGCTTGAGTAGTGATCCCAGTCTATATTTGGATAGTTGGAATCACCCAGTATGATGGTGTTCGGAGATACATTTATCCCCTCCAGTGTTTTCAGGAAAGCTGTGTGAGGTACCTGAGTTTGAGAGGGTGGCCTGTAACATGCTACAAACTGCAGAGCAGTCTTGCCTATGGTTAATTGCACCTGGATGGTCTCCGATGCATCGTGTGTTGCCACCAACCTTGAGGTGAGGGTGTCCTTGATGAATATGGACACCCACCCTCCTTTCTTGGTGTTGTCCGGATTTTGGGGCCGGAACACATGATATGGGGTAACACCCAATAGTGCCGGGGTGCTGTCAGAAGCCGTGAACCAGGTTTCAGTCACAGCACAGACATCAATGTTCTCCATACTGAGAAGGGCGTCGAGTGTGTGCAGCTTGAGGTAGAGACTTCTGGCATTGAGCAGCATTACCCTTAGTGTTTTTCCTTTTCCGTGTTCTAGGGTGGTAGGTGTAGAATCTGATTCTTGCATAAAAAAGGCACAATGGGGGTGGCAAGAGCCTCAGCCAAAATCCGGAAGCCCAGGGGTGACAGGTGCACGCCGTCCCTTGCAAATCAGCGTGGCCTGTCCAGCATGTTATCCCAGGCAGACAGACATTGGACCCCCTTTAAATGACACCATAGTTTAAGCCAATTATTACAGCTGATCATCTTGTCTCTGTTTATGTGGCATCATACTTGGTGAAGGTAGGATACTGCTCAAGGTCAGGGTCATACCTGCCTGGCTTACATAATCAGAGAGATCCTCTATGTCTCTTTTCATGTAGTCCAGGGAGGTACATCTCAGGTCGTTCACACCAGCATGGATAATGACTGAGTCAGACTTGTACTTGCAGTTGAGTGACCTGAGTGCTTGCATTATGTGGTGGATTCCAGTGCCCGATAGGCAGCTTACTGTGACCTCCTCCATACTTGATCTGGTAAGCGGGACATCAGTGTGTCTGACTATGGAGTCACCTATGAAACAAGTGTGTCTGGCATTGTGTTTGGCCTTAAGGGCTGTGACTGTTTGGCACACTGACTCTGTGGTCTATGTGTTGCATGTGCTGTGCCCTGTGGAGGCAGTTGTGTGGGTGTCAGCTGTGGTGGCCTCTGCTGTTTTGGTAGAAATCTGATCAGAGCCTCCGAGTATGTCTTTGTGTGTCTATGTGTATGATTTGAAGTTGTGATAGTGCTATGTGAGACTGGGTTTGTGGTGTGTGTGGTTACCTTCACCTTCTCTCTGGTCTTGCTAGTCCTATGTTGAGAGAGCTCAGCCTCCACTTTGACTATATAGTTGCATCTCTCGCATGTATGTGTGTTTTATGGGAGAAGGAGAGGGTTGTCAGTGTACATGAGGCAATTGTAACATTGCCTCAATATTCTCAGGTTCACCAGCTGAGCAGGAGAGGACACTAGCAACTGATCCCTAGACATGCTAGAAGGAATAGACAAAACAATGTTGGAATACAGGGAGATATCAAGCCCCCCAAACCACATTATAGTGCTTGACTGACAATACCTACACATACACCATAGTTTCATAGTTTCATAGTTTACTACTAGGCTATCTGCCCTAGTGCATGTATAAGCCTAGCCATAGTGATGTGGCTATTGCCACCCCTTATAGTGATAATAAGTGTACAGAATAGATTCCGAATATTGTGCCTCTGACTTAGTAGTGACACATTATGACCCCTTACGTAATTGAATAACTTGACTGTGCCTCTGTCTAGTCTGTGCCTCTGTCTCACATGCAGTTGTCCAGATGTCTCTTGAAGAGAGTCAGTGAGGGACTCTGTCTAACATGAACTGGGATACTCTGCTAGAGTGTGAGATGCCTCTGAGTTATGACTCTGTCCCTCCAGCATGTCCTATACATGTATGTGCTGAGGTTCAAATCTTTAGCTCTCATGGTTCTGGTGGATTTGGATTGCTTGCAGTGGAGCATGTCCACCAAATCCTGATTGGACATGGTCTTGTATGTCAGGCATAGGTCACCTGTAAGTATGCGGTATGACACTGAATAAAGCTGGATTTCCTTTATTCTGGAAGCATATGACATGTGTTGTAGACCCCTGATCTTCATGGTAAGGTACTTTTGGGGTCTCTCCAGCTGTTGCAAGTGCTGAGTGAGGTACATACCAAATGGGGCTTTGTATTCAATCATGGGCCTGATAAGGGAGAAGTATAGTGGTACAATGACCTCCTTTGATCTGGATGGAAAACCCTCCATGATAAGGTGGGCAAGATAGAAAGTCTTTCTAACCACTTTGGCAACATGGGTGTCGAATGAGATGTCACTATCTACATGTGTCCCCAGGTGTCTGATTTGTTCTCTGTGCTCAGTGGGTTGCTGTCTATGTATTGATCTGTGGGTACTTTGTTCCTCCCCAAGGGGATGACTACACATCAGTTGCATTCAGTTTCAGGCCATGAGTCCGGCACCAGCTATCTGTCTTTGTGACGGCATTCTGTAGGATGTGTGTGCCGGCTGATGTATTCCCTATGGTGCCTAGGTTGCAGTCATCTGCAAACTTTGTCAGCCACAACCCTCCTATGTTTGCTTTCACATCTGAAAAGTAAATACCAAATAAGAGGGGTAACAGGACACATCCTTGTGGGACACCACCTGTGACTGGCTTTGAATCTGACAAGGCACCTGCAATGTTGACTTTATGGGTTCTGTTTCTTAGCCATTTTGCAACCTATCCTGTGACATATGGTGTTATATTTCAGCTGTTGAGCTTGTCTATGATGCCTGAGTGGGGTATTGTGTCAAAGGCCTTAGCCAAGTGCAGGTAGGCTGTGTGGACTGCGTAGCCCTCATCAATGGCCCTACTGACAGTTTCATAGTAGTCAACTAGGTGCAAAAGGCAGGATCTGCCCTGTACAAAGCTGAACTGGGTGGGATCAAGGGTCTGTAGGTCACCAATGTCTCTGTGTAAGAGCTCCATAATGACTCTTCCCATAGCTTTGCAGACAAGGCTGGTTAAGCTTGTGTGGTGGTAGTTGCCAGGGTCTGTGGAGGCATCTCCTTTGTGGAGTGGGACCACTGTTGCCGTACGCCAGTGTTCAGGTACATATCCTGTAGCAAGGCTAAGGTTAAATAGCATTTGTATATACGGGTCTAGCTCCTTCTGGAGTTCACATAGCATGCAACCGGGGATACCATCAGGTCCCATTGATGCTGTGTACATGTCTTTGCTGAGTGCGGCTCTCACATGGACATCCAAGATGACAGTGAGGTTACATACAGCTGTGATAACTATCTTCTTTTGGGTGTGAGGGAGGGGGTAAATTGCACTGAACCTGTCTGCCAGAATGTTGCCAATATCTGTCAGGTCACTGGAATATATGTTGTTGTGTACCAACTCTGAGCATATCTGAGGGTTCCCACCCAGGTGTCTGACATAACTGAAGAAAGCAGTGTGGTTACCTTCATTGTCTTTGGTGATTTATGTCCCCAAGTTGACCTTGGATGTCTTTATGAGAGAATGTAGCTTTCTACTAGTGCTGATCACAGCTGCCTTCCCTTTTGGAGATGTACCTCTGTCTTGCATTAGTATCCCTCATCTGTTATACAGTTTGTTTATGGCTGGGGTCCACCAGACAGGCCACTTTCCCTTGGTGGAGAGGGTCTTGTTTTTATTTGTGATTGCATGGTCCATGCTTTCTGACATCTAGCTAAGGGGAGGTCATTGTGGTTCTGCAGTTATCTTTCATCAGCATTAGAAATGAGCACAGCAGCCCCTGTGGGGTGTACCTCAGCAGATGCATCCAGCAACTGTAAAGTCCACAACAGTACCTCACCAGGAGTATGAAAGAGCTGGAACACATGTAATGTGTTGCCTGATTAAACAGAGTGCAGCTCCACACACTGCCATGCTGGCCACCCAGATGCAAGCTGTGCCTGATGTAGAAAGCCATGTCCAAGCTGGAATCAATGCACATGCTGCACCTTGTACAATCTGAATGGCAGGGAGCTATGCACATGAGGGACCTGAACCCCAGCACTGACATACATAGGACAGGCTGTACTGCATTATCCATAACACAGAAGCCACCCCCACGCATAAGTAAACTACCAGTACAGGTTATCCATAGAGTCACTCATTGATTCTCCTCAACAGGAATCCTAATGAGTGGATGGGAGATGGTAGGTTTACCCTGGGTATCAATGTTATGTCACAGGTAGACAGAGGCACAGTATACTAAACAAGACATATGTCATGGCAAACTACACTTACAATGTGTTGACGGACAAACACACTCTCCGACTAAAATTAGAAATGGCCTAGGGCACATCGGTAGTGTTTGCCAATGTACACCCATGTTGTGGAATACACTACTGATGTTGGATGAGGTTGTTGTAAGTAGTTCACATCTGAACATAATGCAACATGGTCAGATAGGTTCATAGGTTCATAGGTTTATACTAGGCTATCTGCCCTAAGGCAGTTATAAGCCTAGCCCAGAGTTTGTTGGCGTACGCCACCCCTTATATGGAAACAGTACTGTGCCCATTAGTCTGTCATGCCTCTCTCCAGCAGTGACACAGTGACGATCCCCGGGGTAAACCTATGATCTCCCATCCACAGGTCAAGATACCTCTTGAACAGAGCCAGCAAGGTGCTCTGCCTCACATGGACCGGGAATGTATTCCACAGCATAGGGAGTCTCCGAGTGATAAATCCATACCTCCAACATGTCCAACGTACATCCATGCTAAGGTATAAGTCACTTGCACTAGTGGTTCAGGTGGATCTGCCGATTTTAAGGTGGAGCATGTCCATTAATTCCTGGTTGGACATGGCCTTGCATGTCAGGCACATGTCACCTCTAAGCAGACGGTATGTGACTGAATAGATCGGGAATGTCTTCAATCTGGCAGCATATGACAGATGTTGGAGTCCCTTTATCCTTCTGGTGGGGGACATTCAGGGTCTCTCCAATTGCTGCAGATGTCGGGTGAGATACATCCAGAATAGGGCATTGTACTCGATCACCGGTCTGATAAGTGAAGAGTACAGGGGAACAATGACCCACTAGATCTGGATGTGAATCCCTTCCTGATCAGGTGGGCAATGTAGAAAGTCTTTCTAGCCACTTTAGCAACGTGAGTGTCAGAAGAACGGCGACTGTCAACCTGGGTCCCCAGGTCCATGATAACCTCCTCTGTGCTTAGAGGATTGCCACCTATATGGTAGCTTGGGGTTACCTTGCTTTTCCCGAAGGGTATGACTACACATGTTTTGCAATTTGACTTCAGGCCATGGCTCTGGCACCAGCTATCAGTTTCCGTGAGTCCCTTCTGAAGGATATCTGTGTCTGATGCACTGTCCACTATGGCGCCCAGTGTGCAGTCATCTGCAAACTTTGTCAGCCAAAGTCCTCCCATTTTTGCCTGTACTTCTGAGAAGTAGATGACAAACAATAGGGGGCCAAGGACTGAGCCCTGTGTGACAACCCTTGTGACCGGCCTGGAGTCTGACATAGTGCCAGCAACTCTAACCCTGTGGGTCCCGTCCTTAAGCCAGTTTGCAACCCATCTTGTGACATATGGGTTTACATTTCAGTTGGTAGGGTTTTCTACAATACCTGAGTGGAGTATTGTGTCAAAAGTGTTTGCAAGGCCAAGGTAGGCTGTATGGACTGCCTTTCCCTCATCAATGGCCTTAGTGACTGTTTTGAAGATGTCAACCAAGTACAAAAGGCATGATCTGCCCTTGACCAAGCCAAACTGGGACGGGTACAATGTCTGCATGTCCCCTATATCTTTGTTTATGAGCTCAATTATGATCCTCTCCATAGCTTTGCAGACTAGACTTGTTAAGCTTATGGGGCAGTAATTACCAGGGTCCGTAGAGGCACCACCTTTGTGCAGATGTGCACAACTGGACCCTAACCAGGCAGTTGTGCACAGTATGGAAATGTAAAGCAGTGATAGGACTAAAGCCCAGGATACTGTCCACCACAGTGAAAGTACTGAACCACTACACTATACAGTACTACAGTGTTAGGTCAGTATGAACGGATGTTGACAATTGTATGCAAAGTATCACATGCAAAACCTGCAGGCACAGTATAATCCCTGTTGTGTTCACAAAAAGCATTTTGACAGTAACTACACAACATGACATGGAACACACAACCATAAACAGGAGATATTTGTTGGAGTTCACACTCATCCACAACTGTGATGGGCTGCAGAGTTCAACATATGGAAAGCTCACACTGGGTATGCTCACACACTTTGATAAATGAGACATCTTTCACACAACATGCCATGGGAAGGCTGAACTGGGCATGCTCACACACTTAGTTCAAATGTTCCTCTTAACAACTGTGAAAACACACCACAGGATGCACATTCCCCATTCTAAACACTGAAGATGTCAGCACCCTATAAGTAGATCAGGAGAAATTCAATCTCCCAATAATCTGAATAGTGCGCTCCGCTAATGCGTCCGTCTCTAGTGTCATAACATAGTTAGGTAGGGGCTTGAATCCAGGAAGTGGCAAGTGTGTGTGAATGGGGGTAAGTGTGTATTAAAGAAACATCCCTTTTGGCAACTGTGAAAACACACCACAGGAAGCTCATTCCCCTTTCTAAACACCGATGATGTCAGCACCCTATAAGTAGATCAGGAGAAAAGAGAACCTCCAGCAATCCAAATAGTGCGCTCTGCTAATGCGTCCATCTCTAGTGTCATAACATAGGTAGGGGTTTGAATCCAGCCAGTGGCAAGTGTGTGTGAGTGGGGGTAAGTTTGTGTGTAAGTGTGTATGAAAGAAAAACCCCTTTTGGCAACTGTGAAAACACACCACAGGATGCTCATTCCCCTTTCTAAACACTGATGATGTCAGCACCCTATAAGTAGATCAGGAGAAAAGGGAACCTCCAGTAGTCTGAATAGCGCACTCTGCTAATGCGTCCATCTCTAGTGTCATAACATAGTTAGGTAGGGGTTTGAATACAGCAAGTGGCATGTGTGTGTGAATGGGAGTAAGAGTGTTTGAAATGGAACATCCCTCTTGGCAACTGGGAAAACACACTACAGGATGCACCTACCCCTTTCTAAACAAGATCACAATTATCGATGGCTTCTGATTCCAGACATGTCATGTGTACTTTGTTCACACAGACTGCCCATGTGTGCGGGTTGTTTCTCACAATAATGCATGACTGATTAAAGCGGTTATGGGAATGCACACATGATGTATGTGTGTGCCAAATACACATATGTACCTGTGACCTTCAATAGTTACCATGTGTGATGCCTGCCACAAGTGAATACATGGTATTTGCACAGGGTAACATTATGTCTGTGGTCTTCTGTGCAGGTGCTGCATGTGGGATGTGTATATACAGTGTGAGATGTAGATGCTATCAGCCTAGTAGTGAGGGATACATACCTGGTCTGGGGCATATAGTCTACATTTTGCTGATAAACAGGTGCTGCATGTTTCCACCTGTTGTGGGAGTGGTAAGACGTTGTTCCATAGCAATGCAGTGATTTCATGCTAAGAACCGTTCAGCTAGGGTGTTGTAGCTACAGTAATTCATTAGCATTCAGTAATATGTCAGCATTCCTGGTGAGGGTCTGATGCCAACCAAGGTTAGGGTTCTACCAGCCTGTGTCACTTGCTCAGTGAGCCTTTCCATGTTCCCTGTCATGTATCCCAGTGAGGGACATCACACATCAGCTGTAGTGGCATGGACAATGACTGTGTCATATGTGTCCATGCATCTGACTGACCTGTATGCTTGTGTCATGTGGTGGACCATAGTGCCCCATGAGCATATAACTGTGACCTTCATCTTGTCCAGCCTGGTGAGCATGACCTCACTGTACTGGACAATAAAAGTACCTAACACACCTGCAGCAGTAGTGCTGTATAGCTGTACAGACTGTGCTCGTTTGGCACATAGGATTTGTGTGCTATGTGTTATGCGTGCTGTGTTCAGGCCTAACGTATGCCTGTGTGCCAGCTGCACAGGTGTCTGTCACACAGGCAGGATGTCCTTTTTCCTGTAGGGCCC